>NW_028251933.1:0-194561 GCF_964263255.1 Lissotriton vulgaris
CATGCTTCCAGGGGCTCGGGAAGTGAATTAAATACTATTTGGAGGCATTTAATGCTCAATCAAAAACAGCTGATTTTTGACAAAAGAGATAACACCCCCCCATTACGTCATGCTTCAGAAATGTGGAAAATGGTCCATTTTCAAATGTTTTATTTTTGAACGTCAGTTCACATTTGTAGGTGGATCATCAGTGTTAGAGCTAAAATTAGCATGTTTAAAGTGATTTTCATGCTTCCAGGGGCCCTAAACACAAGATTTATGGAATGGTTAAAAATGCATGAAAATGGCCAATTTGCTCACTCTGAGTTCTCAAAAAGGGTTTCTTCACCCCGGGAAGTTAATTAAATACCATTTGGAGGCATTTAATGTTCGAGCAAAAACGGCTGATTTTCGACAAAAGAGATAACACCCCCCCATTACGTCATGCTTCAGAAATGTGGAAAATGGTCCGTTTTCAAATGTTTTATTTTTGAACGTCAGTTCACATTTGTAGGTGGATCATCACTGTTAGAGCTAAAATTAGCATGTTTAAAGTGATTTTCATGCTTCCAGGGGCTCGGGAAGTGAATTAAATACTATTTGGAGGCATTTAATGTTCAAGCAAAAACAGCAGATTTTTTACAAAAGAGATAACACCCCCCCATTACGTCATGCTTCAGAAATGTGGAAAATGGTCCGTTTTCAAATGTTTTATTTTTGAACGTCAGTTCACATTTGTAGGTGGATCATCAGTGTTAGAGCTAAAATTAGCATGTTTAAAGTGATTTTCATGCTTCCAGGGGCCCTAAACACAAGATTTATGGAATGGTTAAAAGTGCATGAAAATGGCCAATTTACACACTCTGAGTTCTCAAAAAGGGTTTCTTCACCCCGGGAAGTTAATTAAATACCATTTGGAGGCATTTAATGTTCGAGCAAAAACGGCTGATTTTCAACAAAAGAGATAACACCCCCCATTACGTCATGCTTCAGAAATGTGGAAAATGGTCCGTTTTCAAATGTTTTATTTTTGAACGTCAGTTCACATTTGTAGGTGGATCATCAGTGTTAGAGCTAAAATTAGCATGTTTAAAGTGATTTTCATGCTTCCAGGGGCTCGGGAAGTGAATTAAATACTATTTGGAGGCATTTAATGTTCAATCAAAAACAGCAGATTTTTGACAAAAGAGATAACACCCCCCCATTACGTCATGCTTCAGAAATGTGGAAAATGGTCCGTTTTCAAATGTTTTATTTTTGAACGTCAGTTCACATTTGTAGGTGGATCATCAGTGTTAGAGCTAAAATTAGCATGTTTAAAGTGATTTTCATGCTTCCAGGGTCCCTAAACACAAGATTTATGGAATGGTTAAAAGTGCATGAAAATGGCCAATTTACTCACTCTGAGTTCTCAAAAAGGGTTTTTTCACCCCGGGAAGTTAATTAAATATCATTTGGAGGCATTTAATGTTCGAGCAAAAACGGCTGATTTTCGACAAAAGAGATAACACCCCCCCATTACGTCATGCTTCAGAAATGTGGAAAATGGTCCGTTTTCAAATGTTTTATTTTTGAACGTCAGTTCACATTTGTAGGTGGATCATCAGTGTTAGAACTAAAATTAGCATGTTTAAAGTGATTTTCATGCTTCCAGGGGCTCGGGAAGTGAATTAAATACTATTTGGAGGCATTTAATGTTCAATCAAAAACAGCTGATTTTTGACAAAAGAGATAACACCCCCCCATTACGTCATGCTTCAGAAATGTGGAAAATGGTCCGTTTTCAAATATTTTATTTTTGAACGTCAGTTCACATTTGTAGGTGGATCATCAGTGTTAGAGCTAAAATTAGCATGTTTAAAGTGATTTTCATGCTTCCAGGGGCCCTAAACACAAGATTTATGGAATGGTTAAAAGTGCATGAAAATGGCCAATGTACTCACTCTGAGTTCTCAAAAAGGGTTTCTTCACCCCGGGAAGTTAATTAAATACCATTTGGAGGCATTTAATGTTCGAGCAAAAACGGCTGATTTTCGACAAAAGAGATAACACCCCCCCATTACGTCATGCTTCAGGAATGTGGAAAATGGTCCGTTTTCAAATGTTTTATTTTTGAACGTCAGTTCACATTTGTAGGTGGATCATCAGTGTTAGAGCTAAAATTAGCATGTTTAAAGTGATTTTCATGCTTCCAGGGGCTCGGGAAGTGAATTAAATACTATTTGGAGGCATTTAATGTTCAATCAAAAACAGCTGATTTTTGACAAAAGAGATAACACCCCCCCATTACGTCATGCTTCAGAAATGTGGAAAATGGTCCGTTTTCAAATGTTTTATTTTTGAACGTCAGTTCACATTTGTAGGTGGATCATCAGTGTTATAGCTAAAATTAGCATGTTTAAAGTGATTTTCATGCTTCCAGGGGCCCTAAACACAAGATTTATGGAATGGTTAAAAGTGCGCGAAAATGGCCAATTTACTCACTCTGAGTTCTCAAAAAGGGTTTCTTCACCCCGGGAAGTTAATTAAATACCATTTGGAGGCATTTAATGTTCGAGCAAATACGGCTGATTTTCGACAAAAGAGATAACACCCCCCCATTACGTCATGCTTCAGAAATGTGGAAAATGGTCCATTTTCAAATGTTTTATTTTTTAACGTCAGTTCACATTTGTAGGTGGATCATCAGTGTTAGAGCTAAAATTAGCATGTTTAAAGTGATTTTCATGCTTCCAGGGGCTTGGGAAGTGAATTAAATACTATTTGGAGGCATTTAATGTTCAAGCAAAAACAGCTGATTTTTGACAAAAGAGATAACACCCCCCCCATTACGTCATGCTTCAGAAATCTGGAAAATGGTCCGTTTTCAAATGTTTTATTTTTGAACGTCAGTTCACATTTGTAGGTGGATCATCAGTGTTAGAGCTAAAATTAGCATGTTTAAAGTGATTTTCATGCTTCCAGGGGCCCTAAACACAAGATTTATGGAATGGTTAAAAGTGCGCAAAAATGGCCAATTTACTCACTCTGAGTTCTCAAAAAGGGTTTCTTCATCCGGGAAGTTAATTAAATACCATTTGGAGGCATTTAATGTTCGAGCAAAAACGGCTGATTTTTGACAAAAGAGATAACACCCCCCCATTACGTCATGCTTCAGAAATGTGGAAAATGGTCCGTTTTCAAATGTTTTATTTTTGAACGTCAGTTCACATTTGTAGGTGGATCATCAGTGTTAGAGCTAAAATTAGCATGTTTAAAGTGATTTTCATGCTTCCAGGGGCCCTAAACACAAGATTTATGGAATGGTTAAAAGTGCATGAAAATGGCCAATGTACTCACTCTGAGTTCTCAAAAAGGGTTTCTTCACCCCGGGAAGTTAATTAAATACCATTTGGAAGCATTTAATGTTCGAGCAAAAACGGCTGATTTTCGACAAAAGAGATAACACCCCCCCATTACGTCATGCTTCAGAAATGTGGAAAATGGTCCGTTTTCAAATGTTTTATTTTTGAACGTCAGTTCACATTTGTAGGTGGATCATCAGTGTTAGAGCTAAAATTAGCATGTTTAAAGTCATTTTCATGCTTCCAGGGGCTCGGGAAGTGAATTAAATACTATTTGGAGGCATTTAATGCTCAATCAAAAACAGCAGATTTTTGACAAAAGAGATAACACCCCCCCATTACGTCATGCTTCAGAAATGTGGAAAATGGTCCATTTTCAAATGTTTTATTTTTGAACGTCAGTTCACATTTGTAGGTGGATCATCAGTGTTAGAGCTAAAATTAGCATGTTTAAAGTGATTTTCATGCTTCCAGGGGCCCTAAACACAAGATTTATGGAATGGTTAAAAGTCCATGAAAATGGCCAATTTACTCACTCTGAGTTCTCAAAAAGGGTTTCTTCACCCCGGGAAGTTAATTAAATACCATTTGGAGGTTTTAATGTTCGAGCAAAAACGGCTGATTTTCGACAAAAGAGATAACACCCCCCATTACGTCATGCTTCAGAAATGTGGAAAATGGTCCGTTTTCAAATGTTTTATTTTTGAACGTCAGTTCACATTTGTAGGTGGATCATCAGTGTTAGAGCTAAAATTAGCATGTTTAAAGTGATTTTCATGCTTCCAGGGGCTCGGGAAGTGAATTAAATACTATTTGGAGGCATTTAATGTTCAATCAAAAACAGCTGATTTTTGACAAAAGAGATAACACCCCCCCATTACGTCATGCTTCAGAAATGTGGAAAATGGTCCGTTATCAAATGTTTTATTTTTGAAAGTCAGTTCACATTTGTAGGTGGATCATCAGTGTTAGAGCTAAAATTAGCATGTTTAAAGTGAGTTTCATGCTTCCAGGGGCCCTAAACACAAGATTTATGGAATGGTTAAAAGTGCATGAAAATGGCCAATTTACTCACTCTGAGTTCTCAAAAAGGGTTTCTTCACCCCGGGAAGTTAATTAAATACCATTTGGAGGCATTTAATGTTCAAGCAAAAACGGCTGATTTTCAACAAAAGAGATAACACCCCCCCATTACGTCATGCTTCAGAAATGTGGAAAATGGTCCGTTTTCAAATGTTTTATTTTTGAACGTCAGTTCACATTTGTAGGTGGATCATCAGTGTTAGAGCTAAAATTAGCATGTTTAAAGTGATTTTCATGCTTCCAGGGGCTCGGGAAGTGAATTAAATACTATTTGGAGGCATTTAATGCTCAATCAAAAACAGCTGATTTTTGACAAAAGAGATACACCCCCCCATTACGTCATGCTTCAGAAATGTGGAAAATGGTCCGTTTTCAAATGTTTTATTTTTGAACGTCAGTTCACATTTGTAGGTGGATCATCAGTGTTAGAGCTAAAATTAGCATGTTTAAAGTGATTTTCATGCTTCCAGGGTCCCTAAACACAAGATTTATGGAATGGTTAAAAGTGCATGAAAATGGCCAATTTACTCACTCTGAGTTCTCAAAAAGGGTTTCTTCACCCGGGGAAGTTAATCAAATACCATTTGGAGGCATTTAATGTTCGAGCAAAAACGGCTGATTTTCGACAAAAGAGATAACACCCCCCATTACGTCATGCTTCAGAAATGTGGAAAATGGTCCGTTTTCAAATGTTTTATTTTTGAACGTCAGTTCAAATTTGTAGGTGGATCATCAGTGTTAGAGCTAAAATTAGCATGTTTAAAGTGATTTTCATGCTTCCAGGGGCTCGGGAAGTGAATTAAATACTATTTGGAGGCATTTAATGTTCAATCAAAAACAGCTGATTTTTGACAAAAGAGATAACACCCCCCCATTACGTCATGCTTCAGAAATGTGGAAAATGGTCCGTTATCAAATGTTTTATTTTTGAACGTCAGTTCACATTTGTAGGTGGATCATCAGTGTTAGAGCTAAAATTAGCATGTTTAAAGTGATTTTCATGCTTCCAGGGGCCCTAAACACAAGATTTATGGAATGGTTAAAAGTGCATGAAAATGGCCAATTTACTCACTCTGAGTTCTCAAAAAGGGTTTCTTCACCCCGGGAAGTTAATTAAATACCATTTGGAGGCATTTAATGTTCGAGCAAAAACGGCTGATTTTCGACAAAAGAGATAACACCCCCCATTACGTCATGCTCCAGAAATGTGGAAAATGGTCCGTTTTCAAATGTTTTATTTTTGAACGTCAGTTCACATTTGTAGGTGGATCATCAGTGTTAGAGCTAAAATTAGCATGTTTAAAGTGATTTTCATGCTTCCAGGGGCTCGGGAAGTGAATTAAATACTATTTGGAGGCATTTAATGCTCAATCAAAAACAGCTGATTTTTGACAAAAGAGACAACACCCCCCCCATTACGTCATGCTTCAGAAATGTGGAAAATGGTCCGTTTTCAAATGTTTTATTTTTGAACGTCAGTTCACATTTGTAGGTGGATCATCAGTGTTAGAGCTAAAATTAGCATGTTTAAAGTGATTTTCATGCTTCCAGGGTCCCTAAACACAAGATTTATGGAATGGTTAAAAGTGCATGAAAATGGCCAATTTACTCACTCTGAGTTCTCAAAAAGGGTTTCTTCACCCCGGGAAGTTAATCAAATACCATTTGGAGGCATTTAATGTTCGAGCAAAAACGGCTGATTTTCGACAAAAGAGATAACACCCCCCCATTACGTCATGCTTCAGAAATGTGGAAAATGGTCCGTTTTCAAATGTTTTATTTTTGAACGTCAGTTCACATTTGTAGGTGGATCATCAGTGTTAGAGCTAAAATTAGCATGTTTAAAGTGATGTTCATGCTTCCAGGGGCTCGGGAAGTGAATTCAATACTATTTGGAGGCATTTAATGTTCAATCAAAAACAGCTGATTTTTGACAAAAGAGATAACACCCCCCCATTACGTCATGCTTCAGAAATGTGGAAAATGGTCCGTTATCAAATGTTTTATTTTTGAACGTCAGTTCACATTTGTAGGTGGATCATCAGTGTTAGAGCTAAAATTAGCATGTTTAAAGTGATTTTCATGCTTCCAGGGGCCCTAAACACAAGATTTATGGAATGGTTAAAAGTGCATGAAAATGGCCAATTTACTCACTCTGAGTTCTCAAAAAGGGTTTCTTCACCCCGGGAAGTTAATTAAATACCATTTGGAGGCATTTAATGTTCGAGCAAAAACGGCTGATTTTCGACAAAAGAGATAACACCCCCCCATTACGTCATGCTTCAGAAATGTGGAAAATGGTCCGTTTTCAAATGTTTTATTTTTGAACGTCAGTTCACATTTGTAGGTGGATCATCAGTGTTAGAGCTAAAATTAGCATGTTTAAAGTGATTTTCATGCTTCCAGGGGCTCGGGAAGTGAATTAAATACTATTTGGAGGCATTTAATGTTCAATCAAAAACAGCTGATTTTTGACAAAAGAGATAACACCCCCCCATTACGTCATGCTTCAGAAATGTGGAAAATGGTCCGTTTTCAAATGTTTTATTTTTGAACGTCAGTTCACATTTGTAGGTGGATCATCAGTGTTAGAGCTAAAATTAGCATGTTTAAAGTGATTTTCATGCTTCCAGGGGCTCGGGAAGTGAATTAAATACTATTTGGAGGCATTTAATGTTCAATCAAAAACAGCTGATTTTTGACAAAAGAGATAACACCCCCCCCCATTACGTCATGCTTCAGAAATGTGGAAAATGGTCCGTTATCAAATGTTTTATTTTTGAAAGTCAGTTCACATTTGTAGGTGGATCATCAGTGTTAGAGCTAAAATTAGCATGTTTAAAGTGATTTTCATGCTTCCATGGGCCCTAAACACAAGATTTATGGAATGGTTAAAAGTGCATGAAAATGGCCAATTTACTCACTCTGAGTTCTCAAAAAGGGTTTCTTCACCCCGGGAAGTTAATTAAATACCATTTGGAGGCATTTAATGTTCGAGCAAAAACGGCTGATTTTCAACAAAAGAGATAACACCCCCCCATTACGTCATGCTTCAGAAATGTGGAAAATGGTCCGTTTTCAAATGTTTTATTTTTCAACGTCAGTTCACATTTGTAGGTGGATCATCAGTGTTAGAGCTAAAATTAGCATGTTTAAAGTGATTTTCATGCTTCCAGGGTCCCTAAACACAAGATTTATGGAATGGTTAAAAGTGCATGAAAATGGCCAATTTACTCACTCTGGGTTCTCAAAAAGGGTTTCTTCACCCCGGGAAGTTAATCAAATACCATTTGGAGGCATTTAATGTTCGAGCAAAAACGGCTGATTTTCGACAAAAGAGATAACACCCCCCCATTACGTCATGCTTCAGAAATGTGGAAAATGGTCCGTTTTCAAATGTTTTATTTTTGAACGTCAGTTCACATTTGTAGGTGGATCATCAGTGTTAGAGCTAAAATTAGCATGTTTAAAGTGATGTTCATGCTTCCAGGGGCTCTGGAAGTGAATTCAATACTATTTGGAGGCATTTAATGTTCAATCAAAAACAGCTGATTTTTGACAAAAGAGATAACACCCCCCCCCATTACGTCATGCTTCAGAAATGTGGAAAATGGTCCGTTATCAAATGTTTTATTTTTGAACGTCAGTTCACATTTGTAGGTGGATCATCAGTGTTAGAGCTAAAATTAGCATGTTTAAAGTGATTTTCATGCTTCCAGGGGCCCTAAACACAAGATTTATGGAATGGTTAAAAGTGCATGAAAATGGCCAATTTACTCACTCTGAGTTCTCAAAAAGGGTTTCTTCACCCCGGGAAGTTAATTAAATACCATTTGGAGGCATTTAATGTTCGAGCAAAAACGGCTGATTTTCGACAAAAGAGATAACACCCCCCCATTACGTCATGCTTCAGAAATGTGGAAAATGGTCCGTTTTCAAATGTTTTATTTTTGAACGTCAGTTCACATTTGTAGGTGGATCATCAGTGTTAGAGCTAAAATTAGCATGTTTAAAGTGATTTTCATGCTTCCAGGGGCTCGGGAAGTGAATTAAATACTATTTGGAGGCATTTAATGTTCAATCAAAAACAGCTGATTTTTGACAAAAGAGATAACACCCCCCCATTACGTCATGCTTCAGAAATGTGGAAAATGGTCCGTTTTCAAATGTTTTATTTTTGAACGTCAGTTCACATTTGTAGGTGGATCATCAGTGTTAGAGCTAAAATTAGCATGTTTAAAGTGATTTTCATGCTTCCAGGGGCCCTAAACACAAGATTTATGGAATGGTTAAAAGTGCATGAAAATGGCCAATGTACTCACTCTGAGTTCTCAAAAAGGGTTTCTTCACCCCGGGAAGTTAATTAAATACCATTTGGAGGCATTTAATGTTCGAGCAAAAACGGCTGATTTTCGACAAAAGAGATAACACCCCCCCATTACGTCATGTTTCAGGAATGTGGAAAATGGTCCGTTTTCAAATGTTTTATTTTTGAACGTCAGTTCACATTTGTAGGTGGATCATCAGTGTTAGAGCTAAAATTAGCATGTTTAAAGTGATTTTCATGCTTCCAGGGGCTCGGGAAGTGAATTAAATACTATTTGGAGGCATTGAATGTTCACTCAAAAACAGCTGATTTTTGACAAAAGAGATAACACCCCCATTACGTCATGCTTCAGAAATGTGGAAAATGGTCCGTTTTCAAATGTTTTATTTTTGAACGTCAGTTCACATTTGTAGGTGGATCATCAGTGTTAGAGCTAAAATTAGCATGTTTAAAGTGATTTTCATGCTTCCAGGGGCCCTAAACACAAGATTTATGGAATGGTTAAAAGTGCGCGAAAATGGCCAATTTACTCACTCTGAGTTCTCAAAAAGGGTTTCTTCACCCCGGGAAGTTAATTAAATACCATTTGGAGGCATTTAATGTTCGAGCAAAAACGGCTGATTTTCGACAAAAGAGATAACACCCCCCCATTACGTCATGCTTCAGAAATGTGGAAAATGGTCCATTTTCAAATGTTTTATTTTTGAACGTCAGTTCACATTTGTAGGTGGATCATCAGTGTTAGAGCTAAAATTAGCATGTTTAAAGTGATTTTCATGCTTCCAGGGGTTCGGGAAGTGAATTTAATACTATTTGAAGGCATTTAATGTTCAATCAAAAACAGCAGATTTTTGACAAAAGAGATAACACCGCCCCATTACGTCATGCTTCAGAAATGTGGAAAATGGTCCGTTTTCAAATGTTTTATTTTTGAACGTCAGTTCACATTTGTAGGTGGATCATCAGTGTTAGAGCTAAAATTAGCATGTTTAAAGTGATGTTCATGCTTCCAGGGGCTCGGGAAGTGAATTAAATACTATTTGGAGGCATTTAATGTTCAATCAAAAACAGCAGATTTTTGACAAAAGAGATAACACCCCCCCATTACGTCATGCTTCAGAAATGTGGAAAATGGTCCGTTATCAAATGTTTTATTTTTGAACGTCAGTTCCCATTTGTAGGTGGATCATCAGTGTTAGAGCTAAAATTAGCATGTTTAAAGTGATTTTCATGCTTCCAGGGGCCCTAAACACAAGATTTATGGAATGGTTAAAAGTGCATGAAAATGGCCAATGTACTCACTCTGAGTTCTCAAAAAGGGTTTCTTCACCCCGGGAAGTTAATTAAATACCATTTGGAGGCATTTAATGTTCGAGCAAAAACGGCTGATTTTCGACAAAAGAGATAACACCCCCCCATTACGTCATGCTTCAGGAATGTGGAAAATGGTCCGTTTTCAAATGTTTCATTTTTGAACGTCAGTTCACATTTGTAGGTGGATCATCAGTGTTAGAGCTAAAATTAGCATGTTTAAAGTGATTTTCATGCTTCCAAGGGCTCGGGAAGTGAATTAAATACTATTTGGAGGCATTTAATGTTCACTCAAAAACAGCTGATTTTTGACAAAAGAGATAACACCCCCCATTACGTCATGCTTCAGAAATGTGGAAAATGGTCCGTTTTCAAATGTTTTATTTTTGAACGTCAGTTCACATTTGTAGGTGGATCATCAGTGTTAGAGCTAAAATTAGCATGTTTAAAGTGATTTTCATGCTTCCAGGGGCCCTAAACACAAGATTTATGGAATGGTTAAAAGTGCGCGAAAATGGCCAATTTACTCACTCTGAGTTCTCAAAAAGGGTTTCTTCACCCCGGGAAGTTAATTAAATACCATTTGGAGGCATTTAATGTTCGAGCAAAAACGGCTGATTTTCGACAAAAGAGATAACGCCCCCCCATTACGTCATGCTTCAGAAATGTGGAAAATGGTCCATTTTCAAATGTTTTATTTTTGAACGTCAGTGCACATTTGTAGGTGGATCATCAGTGTTAGAGCTAAAATTAGCATGTTTAAAGTGATTTTCATGCTTCCAGGGGCTCGGGAAGTGAATTTAATACTATTTGGAAGCATTTAATGTTCAATCAAAAACAGCAGATTTTTGACAAAAGAGATAACACCGCCCCATTACGTCATGCTTCAGAAATGTGAAAAATGGTCCGTTTTCAAATGTTTTATTTTTGAACGTCAGTTCACATTTGTAGGTGGATCATCAGTGTTAGAGCTAAAATTAGCATGTTTAAAGTGATTTTCATGCTTCCAGGGGCCCTAAACACAAGATTTATGGAATGGTTAAAAGTGCCCGAAAATGGCCAATTTACTCGCTCTGAGTTCTCAAAAAGGGTTTCTTCACCCCGGGAAGTTAATTAAATACCATTTGGAGGCATTTAATGTTCGAGTAAAAACGGCTGATTTTTGACAAAAGAGATAACACCCCCCCATTACGTCATGCTTCAGAAATGTGGAAAATGGTCCGTTTTCAAATGTTTTATTTCTGAACGTCAGTTCACATTTGTAGGTGGATCATCAGTGTTAGAGCTAAAATTAGCATGTTTAAAGTGATTTTCATGCTTCCAGGGGCCCTAAACACAAGATTTATGGAATGGTTAAAAGTGCATGAAAATGGCCAATTTACTCACTCTGAGTTCTCAAAAAGGGTTTCTTCACCCCGGGAAGTTAATTAAATACCATTTGGAGGCATTTAATGTTCGAGCAAAAACGGCTGATTTTCGACAAAAGAAATAACACCCCCCCATTACGTCATGCTTCAGAAATGTGGAAAATGGTCCGTTTTCAAATGTTTTATTTTTGAACGTCAGTTCACATTTGTAGGTGGATCATCAGTGTTAGAGCTAAAATTAGCATGTTTAATGTGATTTTCATGCTTCCAGGGGCTCGGGAAGTGAATTAAATACTATTTGGAGGCATTTAATGCTCAATCAAAAACAGCTGATTTTTGACAAAAGAGATAACACCCCCCCATTACGTCATGCTTCAGAAATGTGGAAAATGGTCCATTTTCAAATGTTTTATTTTTGAACGTCAGTTCACATTTGTAGGTGGATCATCAGTGTTAGAGCTAAAATTAGCATGTTTAAAGTGATTTTCATGCTTCCAGGGGCCCTAAACACAAGATTTATGGAATGGTTAAAAGTGCATGAAAATGGCCAATTTACTCACTCTGAGTTCTCAAAAAGGTTTTCTTCACCCCGGGAAGTTAATTAAATACCATTTGGAGGCATTTAAAATTCGAGCAAAAATGGCTGATTTTCGACAAAAGAGATAACACCCCCCCATTACGTCATGCTTCAGAAATGTGGAAAATGGTCCATTTTCAAATGTTTTATTTTTGAACGTCAGTTCACATTTGTAGGTGGATCATCAGTGTTAGAGCTAAAATTAGCATGTTTAAAGTGATTTTCATGCTTCCAGGGGCTCGGGAAGTGAATTAAATACTATTTGGAGGCATTTAATGTTCAATCAAAAACAGCTGATTTTTGACAAAAGAGATAACACCCCCCCATTACGTCATGCTTCAGAAATGTGGAAAATGGTCCGTTTTCAAATGTTTTATTTTTGAACGTCAGTTCACATTTGTAGGTGGATCATCAGTGTTAGAGCTAAAATTAGCATGTTTAAAGTGATTTTCATGCTTCCAGGGTCCCTAAACACAAGATTTATGGAATGGTTAAAAGTGCATGAAAATGGCCAATTTACTCACTCTGAGTTCTCAAAACGGGTTTCTTCACCCCGGGAAGTTAATTAAATACCATTTGGAGGCATTTAATGTTCGAGCAAAAACGGCTGATTTCGACAAAAGAGATAACACCCCCCCATTACGTCATGCTTCAGAAATGTGGAAAATGGTCCGTTTTCAAATGTTTTATTTTTGAACGTCAGTTCACATTTGTAGGTGGATCATCAGTGTTAGAGCTAAAATTAGCATGTTTAAAGTGATTTTCATGCTTCCAGGGGCTCGGGAAGTGAATTAAATACTATTTGGAGGCATTTAATGTTCAATCAAAAATAGCTGATTTTTGACAAAAGAGATAACACCCCCCCATTACGTCATGCTTCAGAAATGTGAAAAATGGTCCGTTATCAAATGTTTTATTTTTGAACGTCAGTTCACATTTGTAGGTGGATCATCAGTGTTAGAGCTAAAATTAGCATGTTTAAAGTGATTTTCATGCTTCCAGGGGCCCTAAACACAAGATTTATGGAATGGTTAAAAGTGCATGAAAATGGCCAATTTACTCACTCTGAGTTCTCAAAAACGGTTTCTTCACCCCGGGAAGTTAATTAAATACCATTTGGAGGCATTTAATGTTCGAGCAAAAATGGCTGATTTTCGACAAAAGAGATAACACCCCCCCATTGCGTCATGCTTCAGAAATGTGGAAAATGGTCAGTTTTCAAATGTTTTATTTTTGAACGTCAGTTCACATTTGGATATTGGATATTGGATATTGGATATTGGATATTGGATAGGTATTTATAGAGCGCTAACGTTCGCTCCCAAGGGAGCATCTTGGCGCTGTAAAACCTAGGACCAGATCACCGGGGGGGAGTTGGAGGACTAGATTGCTGCTTTAGTCCAGTCATCGGAGAGGTTGAAAATCCACGTTTTGAGGAGCTTCCTGAAAGGCTTCTCCTGCGTCTGAAGTCTAAGATGCCTTGGCATACTGTTCCAGGCTCTGATGGCAAGGAAACTGAGTGTTTTTCCACCCTTAGTCTTCAGGTTGAATTTGGGGGGAGTCATGAGATTTTCTTGCGAGGATCTGAGAGTGCGACCCGGGGAATAGTGAGGGAAGCGTCTCGACAGGTAGGCTGGGCCGGATTTGTTGAAGGCTCGGAAGGCAACAATGAGAATTTTGAAGAGTATTCCCTTGTGCAAGGGGAGCCAATGTAAGGATTTGAGGGCAGCCGAAATAGAAGATTTGCGTGGCAGTTTGAGGACGAGCCGAGCAGCAGTGTGCAGGACACTCTGTAGTTTCAGTCGGGTGGATTTGTTGGTCCCTGCCAGGAGGCCATTACAGTAGTCTACTCGGGAGAGTATGAGGGCTACCGCAATGGTCTTTCTAGAATCGAGCGGGAGAAAGTCAAAGAACTTTCGCATGGACTTAATAATTCCGAAGCATTTACCTGCTACGGTTGCGACGTGGGAGTCAAAAGAGAGATCGGAGTCGAAAATGACTCCGAGGTTTCTGGCCGATGATACTGTCTGCGGTGGGGCGGCAGAGTTGTCGGGCCACCACAGGGCTGGAATAAAAGAAGCATTCTTTCCAATGGGCAAGATTTCGGTTTTATTGGAGTTGCAGCGGAGGTGGTTGGCGTCCATCCATTGAAAGACCGCTGTAAGGCAGTGCTTGAGATTAAGTTCGGCCGTGTTTGAATTGTCGTCGAGAGGGATGACAAGCTGAGTATCGTCGGCATAAGACGTGACAGTTATGCCGAACGATTCTATGAGAGTAAGCAGGGGGATGAGATATATATTAAAAAGAAGGGGACTAAGAATGGAGCCCTGGGGAACTCCACAGAAGATCTTTTTCTCTTTCGATTGGAAAGGGCCCAGTGAAACAGTTTGGAACCTGTCACTGAGGAAGGAACTGATCCAGGCAAGGGCCGAGTTGGTTACGCCGATGTCCATAAGCCTGTTAAGCAGAATGGAGTGGGAAATAGTATCGAAGGCCGCCGTGAGGTCAAGAAGGATCAAAATGGCCTTCTTCCTTTGATCTTGGAGACCTTTGATGGTGTCGGTCAGCTCGATCAGGGCGGTCTCGGTAGAATGTTTAGACCGGAAACCGGATTGCTGGGGGTGGAGTAGGTTGTGGGCATCAAGAAAGGACTTGAGCTCCTTGTGGACTAGTTGTTCTGTTATTTTGCCCAGCGCAGGTAGCAGGGTGATGGGACGAAGGTTGGTTAAATCAGAGGGGGGTTTGTTTGAATTTTTCATAAGGGGTTTCACCACACCCTTTTTCCAAGAAAGAGGAACAGAGCCAGTTTTGAGGGAGAGGTTGACTATTTCATTGATGATGGGGTTAATTTCATCAATGATGGTGTGGAGGATCTTGGGGGGACAGGGGTCAGAAGGTGAGCCAGATTTGCATGAGAGAATCGCTTCTCTGGTCTGGGTCAGGGTCACCGGGGTAAAGTGTTCGAGACTGTTAGCGGTCGGACGAGATTGGTCTCGCTCCATGATTGAGTACACCGGAGGGGGGGGGGAAGGTTTGGTGGATAGAGCTGATTTTTTCCTCGAAGTAGTCAGAGATCTTACTACATAGTTCTAGGGAGGGGGGGATTTCTGGTTGGAGTGCTTTTGGTTTGGTGAACGATTTTACTATGGAAAAGAGGGTTTGTTGTTTTTGCTTGGCCTCTTTGATGGCGTTCACGTAGTAAGTTCTTTTTGCTGATTTAATGGTTGAGAGATAATTTTTTCTCTGTAGGATGTAGTTGTTACGATCGTCGTTGTCGTAGGATCTACGCCATATGCGTTCTGCTTTCCTGCAGAGTAGGTGAGCGGCTGTTAGGTCAGGCGTATACCAAGGGTCTTTAGTTTTTTTTTTTTTTAGGGTGTTGGCTTTTTTATTTGGAGGGCATCGTTTGGAGATTTCTAGAGAGAGCCAGTTGTCGAGAGAGATTGCATCTTGATCGATGTTACCAGAGGAAGAGGGGGCATTGGTAAAGGACAAAGGATGAGTAGTAAGATTTTTCTGGACAGTTTTCCAATTAATGGGGTGGATATGTTGACGAGTAGGTTTTTTGCATTTCAGAGGGGGATCGTTAAGGATATGGAAAGGGATCAGACTGTGATCGGTCCAGATTTGGGGAATGGGAGACAAGGTGGAGATGGACGGGAAATTGGAACAGACACCATCGAGGGTGTGGCCAATGGAGTGAGTAGGCAGCTTGACGCTTTGTTGTAGATTGAAGATATCCAGCGTCTGCTGAAAGTTTTTGGTGAAGGGGTCAATAGGTGTATCGAGATGCAAGTTAAAGTCGCCCAAGAGGGTGAAATGAGGGTAGCGGAGTAGGAAGTGTCCGAGTGCGTCATTAAGGGCGCCAAGGAATTTCGTGGCATTACCGGGTGGACGGTAGATCAGACCGCCTGAGAAAGAGAGGGTTTGACTAAGTTTGATAGAGAAACCTAGTCCCTCTGCATCGGTGAGGGGATCGAGGCAGAAGGTGTGACAGGTAAAAGAATTCCTCAAGATTAAGGCAACGCCTCCTCCTCTACCTTTCTGTCTGTCCTGTCTGTGAAAGGAGTAGCCTGGGGGGAGGGCGATGGCTATGTCAGGGTTACTGTCTTCAGTGAGCCATGTCTCGGTGATCATGAGACAGTCCAGATCATGTTCGATAATGAGATCGTGGATATCCTGACTATGTTTGCACATCGACCTGGCATTTATCAGACCTCCTGAAAAGTGAGGTCGTTTGGAGGATATTATCTGCTTGGAGACGAAGTTGAGTGACCAACGACATTTGTTGCAACTGGTGGAGCCGAATACTTTAGAAAGATCAAGCTTGCAGGGGCAGTCAGAACTGCCTCGAAGTTTAAGAAGGTCGTTGGGAACATACCTGATGGTTAGAGGATGTTGGGCAGGGGTTTGTAGGTGGATCATCAGTGTTAGAGCTAAAATTAGCATGTTTAAAGTGATTTTCATGCTTCCAGGGGCTCGGGAAGTGAATTAAATACTATTTGGAGGCATTTAATGTTCAATCAAAAACAGCTGATTTTTGACAAAAGAGATAACACCCCCCCATTACGTCATGCTTCAGAAATGTGGAAAATGGTCCGTTTTCAAATGTTTTATTTTTGAACGTCAGTTCACATTTGTAGGTGGATCATCAGTGTTAGAGCTAAAATTAGCATGTTTAAAGTGATTTTCATGCTTCCAGGGGCCCTAAACACAAGATTTATGGAATGGTTAAAAGTGCATGAAAATGGCCAATTTACTCACTCTGAGTTCTCAAAAAGGGTTTCTTCACCCCGGGAAGTTAATTAAATACCATTTGGAGGCATTTAATGTTTGAGCAAAAACGGCTGATTTTCGACAAAAGAGATAACACCCCCCCCCATTACGTCATGCTTCAGGAATGTGGAAAATGGTCCGTTTTCAAATGTTTTATTTTTGAACGTCAGTTCACATTTGTAGGTGGATCATCAGTGTTAGAGCTAAAATTAGCATGTTTAAAGTGATTTTCATGCTTCCAGGGGCTCGGGAAGTGAATTAAATACTATTTGGAGGCATTTAATGCTCAATCAAAAACAGCTGATTTTTGACAAAAGAGATAACACCCCCCCATTACGTCATGCTTCAGAAATGTGGAAAATGGTCCATTTTCAAATGTTTTATTTTTGAACGTCAGTTCACATTTGTAGGTGGATCATCAGTGTTAGAGCTAAAATTAGCATGTTTAAAGTGATTTTCATGCTTCCAGGGGCCCTAAACACAAGATTTATGGAATGGTTAAAAGTCCATGAAAATGGCCAATTTACTCACTCTGAGTTCTCAAAAAGGGTTTCTTCACCCCGGGAAGTTAATTAAATACCATTTGGAGGCATTTAATGTTCGAGCAAAAACGGCTGATTTTCGACAAAAGAGATAACACCCCCCCATTACGTCATGCTTCAGAAATGTGGAAAATGGTCCGTTTTCAAATGTTTTATTTTTGAACGTCAGTTCACATTTGTAGGTGGATCATCAATGTTAGAGCTAAAATTAGCATGTTTAAAGTGATTTTCATGCTTCCAGGGGCTCGGGAAGTGAATTAAATACTATTTGGAGGCATTTAATGTTCCAGCAAAAACAGCAGATTTTTGACAAAAGAGATAACACCCCCCCATTACGTCATGCTTCAGAAATGTGGAAAATGGTCCGTTTTCAAATGTTTTATTTTTGAACGTCAGTTCACATTTGTAGGTGGATCATCAGTGTTAGAGCTAAAATTAGCATGTTTAAAGTGATTTTCATGCTTCCAGGGGCCCTAAACACAAGATTTATGGAATGGTTAAAAGTGCATGAAAATTGCCAATTTACTCACTCTGAGTTCTCAAAAAGGGTTTCTTCACCCCAGGAAGTTAATTAAATACCATTTGGAGGCATTTATTGTTTGAGCAAAAACGGCTGATTTTCGACAAAAGAGATAACACCCCCCCATTACGTCATGCTTCAGAAATGTGGAAAATGGTCCGTTTTCAAATGTTTTATTTTTGAACGTCATTTCACATTTGTAGGTGGATCATCAGTGTTAGAGCTAAAATTAGCATGTTTAAAGTGATTTTCATGCTTCCAGGGGCTCGGGAAGTGAATTAAATACTATTTGGAGGCATTTAATGTTCAATCAAAAACAGCTGATTTTTGGCAAAAGAGATAACACCCCCCCATTACGTCATGCTTCAGAAATGTGGAAAATGGTCAGTTTTCAAATGTTTTATTTTTGAACGTCAGTTCACATTTGTAGGTGGATCATCAGTGTTATAGCTAAAATTAGCATGTTTAAAGTGATTTTCATGCTTCCAGGGGCCCTAAACACAAGATTTATGGACTGGATAAAAAACCATGAAAATGGCCAATTTACTCACTCTGAGTTCTCAAAAAGGGTTTCTTCACCCCGGGAAGTTAATTAAATACCATTTGGAGGCATTTAATGTTCGAGCATAAACGGCTGATTTTCGTCAAAAGAGATAACACCCCCCATTACGTCATGCTTCAGAAATGTGGAAAATGGTCCGTTTTCAAATGTTTTATTTTTGAACGTCAGTTCACATTTGTAGGTGGATCATCAGTGTTAGAGCTAAAATTAGAATGTTTAAAGTGATTTTCATGCTTCCAGGGGCTCGGGAAGTGAATTAAATACTATTTGGAGGCATTTAATGTTCAATCAAAACCAGCTGATTTTTGACAAAAGAGATAACACCCCCCCATTACGTCATGCTTCAGAAATGTGGAAAATGGTCCGTTTTCAAATGTTTTATTTTTGAACGTCAGTTCACATTTGTAGGTGGATCATCAGTGTTAGAGCTAAAATTAGCATGTTTAAAGTGATTGTCATGCTTCCAGGGGCCCTAAACACAAGATTTATGGAATGGTTAAAAGTGCATGAAAATGGCCAATTTACTCACTCTGAGTTCTCAAAAAGGGTTTCTTCACCCCGGGAAGTTAATTAAATACCATTTGGAGGCATTTAATGTTTGAGCAAAAACGGCTGATTTTCGACAAAAGAGATAACACCCCCCCATTACGTCATGCTTCAGAAATGTGGAAAATGGTCCGTTTTCAAATGTTTTATTTTTGAACGTCAGTTCACATTTGTAGGTGGATCATCAGTGTTAGAGCTAAAATTAGCATGTTTAAAGTGATTTTCATGCTTCCAGGGGCTCGGGAAGTGAATCAAATACTATTTGGAGGCATTTAATGTTCAATCAAAAACAGCTGATTTTTGACAAAAGAGATAACACCCCCCCATTACGTCATGCTTCAGAAATGTGGAAAATGGTCCGTTTTTAAATGTTTTATTTTTGAACGTCAGTTCATATTTGTAGGTGGATCATCAGTGTTAGAGCTAAAATTAGCATGTTTAAAGTGATTTTCATGCTTCCAGGGGCCCTAAACACAAGATTTATGGAATGGTTAAAAGTCCATGAAAATGGCCAATTTACTCACTCTGAGTTCTCAAAAAGGGTTTCTTCACCCCGGGAAGTTAATTAAATACCATTTGGAGGCATTTAATGTTCGAGCAAAAACGGCTGATTTTCGACAAAAGAGATAACACCCCCCCATTACGTCATGCTTCAGAAATGTGGAAAATGGTCCGTTTTCAAATGTTTTATTTTTGAACGTCAGTTCACATTTGTAGGTGGATCATCAGTGTTAGAGCTAAAATTAGCATGTTTAAAGTGATTTTCATGCTTCCAGGGGCCCTAAACACAAGATTTATGGAATGGTTAAAAGTGCATGAAAATGGCCAATTTGCTCACTCTGAGTTCTCAAAAAGGGTTTCTTCACCCCGGGAAGTTAATTAAATACCATTTGGAGGCATTTAATGTTCGAGCAAAAACGGCTGATTTTCGACAAAAGAGATAACACCCCCCCATTACGTCATGCTTCAGTAATGTGAAAAATGGTCCGTTTTCAAATGTTTTATTTTTGAACGTCAGTTCACATTTGTAGGTGGATCATCAATGTTAGAGCTAAAATTAGCATGTTTAAAGTGATTTTCATGCTTCCAGGGGCTCGGGAAGTGAATTAAATACTATTTGGAGGCATTTAATGTTCAAGCAAAAACAGCAGATTTTTGACAAAAGAGATAACACCCCCCGTTTACGTCATGCTTCAGAAATGTGGAAAATGGTCCGTTTTCAAATGTTTTATTTTTGAACGTCAGTTCACATTTGTAGGTGGATCATCAGTGTTAGAGCTAAAATTAGCATCTTTAAAGTGATTTTCATGCTTCCAGGGGCCCTAAACACAAGATTTATGGAATGGTTAAAAGTGCATGAAAATGGCCAATGTACTCACTCTGAGTTCTCAAAAAGGGTTTCTTCACCCCGGGAAGTTAATTAAATACTATTTGGAGGCATTTAATGTTCGAGCAAAAACGGCTGATTTTCGTCAAAAGAGATAACACCCCCCCCATTACGTCATGCTTCAGGAATGTGGAAAATGGTCCGTTTTCAAATGTTTTATTTTTGAACGTCAGTTCACATTTGTAGGTGGATCATCAGTGTTAGAGCTAAAATTAGCATGTTTAAAGTGATTTTCATGCTTCCAGGGGCTCGGGAAGTGAATTAAATACTATTTGGAGGCATTTAATGTTCAATCAAAAACAGCTGATTTTTGGCAAAAGAGATAACACCCCCCATTACGTCATGCTTCAGAAATGTGGAAAATGGTCCGTTTTCAAATGTTTTATTTTTGAACGTCAGTTCACATTTGTAGGTGGATCATCAGTGTTATAGCTAAAATTAGCATGTTTAAAGTGATTTTCATGCTTCCAGGGGCCCTAAACACAAGATTTATGGAATGGTTAAAAGTGCGCGAAAATGGCCAATTTACTCACTCTGAGTTCTCAAAAAGGGTTTCTTCACCCCGGGAAGTTAATTAAATACCATTTGGAGGCATTTAATGTTCGAGCAAAAACGGCTGATTTTCGACAAAAGAGATAGCACCCCCCCATTACGTCATGCTTCAGAAATGTGGAAAATGGTCCATATTCAAATGTTTTATTTTTGAACGTCAGTTCACATTTGTAGGTGGATCATCAGTGTTAGAGCTAAAATTAGCATGTTTAAAGTGATTTTCATGCTTCCAGGGGCTCGGGAAGTGAATTAAATACTATTTGGAGGCATTTAATGTTCAAGCAAAAACAGCTGATTTTTGACAAAAGAGATAACACCCCCCCATTACGTCATGCTTCAGAAATGTGGAAAATGGTCCGTTTTCAAATGTTTTATTTTTGACCGTCAGTTCACATTTGTAGGTGGATCATCAGTGTTAGAGCTAAAATTAGCATGTTTAAAGTGATTTTCATGCTTCCAGGGGCCCTAAACACAAGATTTATGGAATGGTTAAAAGTGCGCGAAAATGGCCAATTTACTCACTCTGAGTTCTCAAAAAGGGTTTCTTCACCCCGGGAAGTTAATTAAATACCATTTGGAGGCATTTAATGTTCGAGCAAAAACGGCAGATTTTTTGACAAAAGAGATAACACCCCCCAATTACGTCATGCTTCAGAAATGTGGAAAATGGTCCGTTTTCAAATGTTTTATTTTTGAACGTCAGTTCACATTTGTAGGTGGATCATCAGTGTTAGAGCTAAAATTAGCATGTTTAAAGTGATTTTCATGCTTCCAGGGGCCCTAAACACAAGATTTATGGAATGGTTAAAAGTGCATGAAAATGGCCAATTTACTCACTCTGAGTTCTCAAAAAGGGTTTCTTCACCCCGGGAAGTTAATTAAATACCATTTGGAGGCATTTAATGTTCGAGCAAAAATGGCTGATTTTCGACAAAAGAGATAACACCCCCCCATTACGTCATGCTTCAGAAATGTGGAAAATGGTCCGTTTTCAAATGTTTTATTTTTGAACGTCAGTTCACATTTGTAGGTGGATCATCAGTGCTAGAGCTAAAATTAGCATGTTTAAGTGATTTTCATGCTTCCAGGGGCTCGGGAAGTGAATTAAATACTATTTGGAGGCATTTAATGCTCAATCAAAAACAGCAGATTTTTGACAAAAGAGATAACACCCCCCCATTACGTCATGCTTCAGAAATGTGGAAAATGGTCCATTTTCAAATGTTTTATTTTTGAACGTCAGTTCACATTTGTAGGTGGATCATCAGTGTTAGAGCTAAAATTAGCATGTTTAAAGTGATTTTCATGCTTCCAGGGGCTCGGGAAGTGAATCAAATACTATTTGGAGGCATTTAATGTTCAATCAAAAACAGCTGATTTTTGACAAAAGAGATAACACCCCCCCATTACGTCATGCTTCAGAAATGTGGAAAATGGTCCGTTTTCAAATGTTTTATTTTTGAACGTCAGTTCACATTTGTAGGTGGATCATCAGTGTTAGAGCTAAAATTAGCATGTTTAAAGTGATTTTCATGCTTCCAGGGGCCCTAAACACAAGATTTATGGAATGGTTAAAAGTGCATGAAAATGGCCAATGTACTCACTCTGAGTTCTCAAAAAGGGTTTCTTCACCCCGGGAAGTTAATTAAATACCATTTGGAGGCATTTAATGTTCGAGCAAAAACGGCTGATTTTCGACAAAAGAGATAACACCCCCCCCATTACGTCATGCTTCAGGAATGTGGAAAATGGTCCGTTTTCAATTGTTTTATTTTTGAACGTCAGTTCACATTTGTAGGTGGATCATCAGTGTTAGAGCTAAAATTAGCATGTTTAAAGTGATTTTCATGCTTCCAGGGGCTCGGGAAGTGAATTAAATACTATTTGGAGGCATTTAATGTTCAATCAAAAACAGCTGATTTTTGACAAAAGAGATAACACCCCCCCATTACGTCATGCTTCAGAAATGTGGAAAATGGTCCGTTTTCAAATGTTTTATTTTTGAACGTCAGTTCACATTTGTAGGTGGATCATCAGTGTTAGAGCTAAAATTAGCATGTTTAAAGTGATTTTCATGCTTCCAGGGGCCCTAAACACAAGATTTATGGAATGGTTAAAAGTGCGCGAAAATGGCCAATTTACTCACTCTGAGTTCTCAAAAAGGGTTTCTTCACCCCGGGAAGTTAATTAAATACCATTTGGAGGCATTTAATGTTCGAGCAAAAACGGCTGATTTTCGACAAAAGAGATAACACCCCCCCATTACGTCATGCTTCAGAAATGTGGAAAATGGTCCATTTTCAAATGTTTTATTTTTGAACGTCAGTTCACATTTGTAGGTGGATCATCAGTGTTAGAGCTAAAATTAGCATGTTTAAAGTGATTTTCATGCTTCCAGGGGCTCGGGAAGTGAATTAAATACTATTTGGAGGCATTTAATGTTCAAGCAAAACCAGCTGATTTTTGACAAAAGAGATAACACCCCCCCATTACGTCATGCTTCAGAAATGTGGAAAATGGTCCGTTTTCAAATGTTTTATTTTTGAACGTCAGTTCACATTTGTAGGTGGATCATCAGTGTTAGAGCTAAAATTAGCATGTTTGAAGTGATTTTCATGCTTCCAGGGGCTCGGGAAGTGAATTAAATACTATTTGGAGGCATTTAATGTTCATGCAAAAACAGCTGATTTTTGACAAAAGAGATAACACCCCCCCATTACGTCATGCTTCAGAAATGTGGAAAATGGTCCGTTTTCAAAAGTTTTATTTTTGAACGTCAGTTCACATTTGTAGGTGGATCATCAGTGTTAGAGCTAAAATTAGCATGTTTAAAGTGATTTTCATGCTTCCAGGGGCCCTAAACACAAGATTTATGGAATGGTAAAAGTGCGCGAAAATGGCCAAATTACTCACTCTGAGTTCTCAAAAAGGGTTTCTTCACCCCGGGAAGATAATTAAATACCATTTGGAGGCATTTAATGTTTGAGCAAAAACGGCTGATTTTTTGACAAAAGAGATAACACCCCCCCATTACGTCATGCTTCAGAAATGTGGAAAATGGTCCGTTTTCAAATGTTTTATTTTTGAACGTCAGTTCACATTTGTAGGTGGATCATCAGTGTTAGAGCTAAAATGAGCATGTTTAAAGAGATTTTCATGCTTCCAGGGGCCCTAAACACAAGATTTATGGAATGGTTAAAAGTGCATGAAAATGGCCAATTTACTCACTCTGAGTTCTCAAAAAGGGTTTCTTCACCCCGGGAAGTTAATTAAATACCATTTGGAGGCATTTAATGTTCGAGCAAAAACGGCTGATTTTCGACAAAAGAGATAACACCCCCCCCATTACGTCATGCTTCAGAAATGTGGAAAATGGTCCGTTTTCAAATGTTTTATTTTTGAACGTCAGTTCACATTTGTAGGTGGATCATCAGTGTTAGAGCTAAAATTAGCATGTTTAAGTGATTTTCATGCTTCCAGGGGCTCAGGAAGTGAATTAAATACTATTTGGAGGCATTTAATGCTCAATCAAAAACAGCAGATTTTTGACAAAAGAGATAACACCCCCCCATTACGTCATGCTTCAGAAATGTGGAAAATGGTCCATTTTCAAATGTTTTATTTTTGAACGTCAGTTCACATTTGTAGGTGGATCATCAGTGTTAGAGCTAAAATTAGCATGTTTAAAGTGATTTTCATGCTTCCAGGGGCCCTAAACACAAGATTTATGGAATGGTTAAAAGTGCGCGAAAATGGCCAATTTACTCACTCTGAGTTCTCAAAAAGGGTTTCTTCACCCCGGGAAGTTAATTAAATACCATTTGGAGGCATTTAATGTTCGAGCAAAAACGGCTGATTTTCGACAAAAGAGATAACACCCCCCCATTACGTCATGCTTCAGAAATGTGGAAAATGGTCCATTTTCAAATGTTTTATTTTTGAACGTCAGTTCACATTTGTAGGTGGATCATCAGTGTTAGAGCTAAAATTAGCATGTTTAAAGTGATTTTCATGCTTCCAGGGGCTCGGGAAGTGAATTAAATACTATTTGGAGGCATTTAATGTTCAAGCAAAACCAGCTGATTTTTGACAAAAGAGATAACACCCCCCCCATTACGTCATGCTTCAGAAATGTGGAAAATGGTCCGTTTTCAAATGTTTTATTTTTGAACGTCAGTTCACATTTGTAGGTGGATCATCAGTGTTAGAGCTAAAATGAGCATGTTTAAAGAGATTTTCATGCTTCCAGGGGCCCTAAACACAAGATTTATGGAATGGTTAAAAGTGCATGAAAATGGCCAATTTACTCACTCTGAGTTCTCAAAAAGGGTTTCTTCACCCCGGGAAGATAATTAAATACCATTTGGAGGCATTTAATGTTTGAGCAAAAACGGCTGATTTTTTGACAAAAGAGATAACACCCCCCCATTACGTCATGCTTCAGAAATGTGGAAAATGGTCCGTTTTCAAATGTTTTATTTTTGAACGTCAGTTCACATTTGTAGGTGGATCATCAGTGTTAGAGCTAAAATGAGCATGTTTAAAGAGATTTTCATGCTTCCAGGGGCCCTAAACACAAGATTTATGGAATGGTTAAAAGTGCATGAAAATGGCCAATTTACTCACTCTGAGTTCTCAAAAAGGGTTTCTTCACCCCGGGAAGTTAATTAAATACCATTTGGAGGCATTTAATGTTCGAGCAAAAACGGCTGATTTTCGACAAAAGAGATAACACCCCCCCCATTACGTCATGCTTCAGAAATGTGGAAAATGGTCCGTTTTCAAATGTTTTATTTTTGAACGTCAGTTCACATTTGTAGGTGGATCATCAGTGTTAGAGCTAAAATTAGCATGTTTAAGTGATTTTCATGCTTCCAGGGGCTCAGGAAGTGAATTAAATACTATTTGGAGGCATTTAATGCTCAATCAAAAACAGCAGATTTTTGACAAAAGAGATAACACCCCCCCATTACGTCATGCTTCAGAAATGTGGAAAATGGTCCATTTTCAAATGTTTTATTTTTGAACGTCAGTTCACATTTGTAGGTGGATCATCAGTGTTAGAGCTAAAATTAGCATGTTTAAAGTGATTTTCATGCTTCCAGGGGCCCTAAACACAAGATTTATGGAATGGTTAAAAGTGCGCGAAAATGGCCAATTTACTCACTCTGAGTTCTCAAAAAGGGTTTCTTCACCCCGGGAAGTTAATTAAATACCATTTGGAGGCATTTAATGTTCGAGCAAAAACGGCTGATTTTCGACAAAAGAGATAACACCCCCCCATTACGTCATGCTTCAGAAATGTGGAAAATGGTCCATTTTCAAATGTTTTATTTTTGAACGTCAGTTCACATTTGTAGGTGGATCATCAGTGTTAGAGCTAAAATTAGCATGTTTAAAGTGATTTTCATGCTTCCAGGGGCTCGGGAAGTGAATTAAATACTATTTGGAGGCATTTAATGTTCAAGCAAAACCAGCTGATTTTTGACAAAAGAGATAACACCCCCCCCATTACGTCATGCTTCAGAAATGTGGAAAATGGTCCGTTTTCAAATGTTTTATTTTTGAACGTCAGTTCACATTTGTAGGTGGATCATCAGTGTTAGAGCTAAAATTAGCATGTTTAAGTGATTTTCATGCTTCCAGGGGCTCGGGAAGTGAATTAAATACTATTTGGAGGCATTTAATGCTCAATCAAAAACAGCAGATTTTTGACAAAAGAGATAACACCCCCCCATTACGTCATGCTTCAGAAATGTGGAAAATGGTCCATTTTCAAATGTTTTATTTTTGAACGTCAGTTCACATTTGTAGGTGGATCATCAGTGTTAGAGCTAAAATTAGCATGTTTAAAGTGATTTTCATGCTTCCAGGGGCCCTAAACACAAGATTTATGGAATGGTTAAAAGTGCGCGAAAATGGCCAATTTACTCACTCTGAGTTCTCAAAAAGGGTTTCTTCACCCCGGGAAGTTAATTAAATACCATTTGGAGGCATTTAATGTTCGAGCAAAAACGGCTGATTTTCGACAAAAGAGATAACACCCCCCCATTACGTCATGCTTCAGAAATGTGGAAAATGGTCCATTTTCAAATGTTTTATTTTTGAACGTCAGTTCACATTTGTAGGTGGATCATCAGTGTTAGAGCTAAAATTAGCATGTTTAAAGTGATTTTCATGCTTCCAGGGGCTCGGGAAGTGAATTAAATACTATTTGGAGGCATTTAATGTTCAAGCAAAACCAGCTGATTTTTGACAAAAGAGATAACACCCCCCCATTACGTCATGCTTCAGAAATGTGGAAAATGGTCCGTTTTCAAATGTTTTATTTTTGAACGTCAGTTCACATTTGTAGGTGGATCATCAGTGTTAGAGCTAAAATTAGCATGTTTAAAGTGATTTTCATGCTTCCAGGGGCTCGGGAAGTGAATTAAATACTATTTGGAGGCATTTAATGTTCATGCAAAAACAGCTGATTTTTGACAAAAGAGATAACACCCCCCCATTACGTCATGCTTCAGAAATGTGGAAAATGGTCCGTTTTCAAAAGTTTTATTTTTGAACGTCAGTTCACATTTGTAGGTGGATCATCAGTGTTAGAGCTAAAATTAGCATGTTTAAAGTGATTTTCATGCTTCCAGGGGCTCGGGAAGTGAATTAAATACTATTTGGAGGCATTTAATGTTCATGCAAAAACAGCTGATTTTTGACAAAAGAGATAACACCCCCCCATTACGTCATGCTTCAGAAATGTGGAAAATGGTCCGTTTTCAAAAGTTTTATTTTTGAACGTCAGTTCACATTTGTAGGTGGATCATCAGTGTTAGAGCTAAAATTAGCATGTTTAAAGTGATTTTCATGCTTCCAGGGGCCCTAAACACAAGATTTATGGAATGGTAAAAGTGCGCGAAAATGGCCAAATTACTCACTCTGAGTTCTCAAAAAGGGTTTCTTCACCCCGGGAAGATAATTAAATACCATTTGGAGGCATTTAATGTTCGAGCAAAAACGGCTGATTTTTTGACAAAAGAGATAACACCCCCCCATTACGTCATGCTTCAGAAATGTGGAAAATGGTCCGTTTTCAAATGTTTTATTTTTGAACGTCAGTTCACATTTGTAGGTGGATCATCAGTGTTAGAGCTAAAATGAGCATGTTTAAAGAGATTTTCATGCTTCCAGGGGCCCTAAACACAAGATTTATGGAATGGTTAAAAGTGCATGAAAATGGCCAATTTACTCACTCTGAGTTCTCAAAAAGGGTTTCTTCACCCCGGGAAGTTAATTAAATACCATTTGGAGGCATTTAATGTTCGAGCAAAAACGGCTGATTTTCGACAAAAGAGATAACACCCCCCCCATTACGTCATGCTTCAGAAATGTGGAAAATGGTCCGTTTTCAAATGTTTTATTTTTGAACGTCAGTTCACATTTGTAGGTGGATCATCAGTGTTAGAGCTAAAATTAGCATGTTTAAGTGATTTTCATGCTTCCAGGGGCTCAGGAAGTGAATTAAATACTATTTGGAGGCATTTAATGCTCAATCAAAAACAGCAGATTTTTGACAAAAGAGATAACACCCCCCCATTACGTCATGCTTCAGAAATGTGGAAAATGGTCCATTTTCAAATGTTTTATTTTTGAACGTCAGTTCACATTTGTAGGTGGATCATCAGTGTTAGAGCTAAAATTAGCATGTTTAAAGTGATTTTCATGCTTCCAGGGGCCCTAAACACAAGATTTATGGAATGGTTAAAAGTGCGCGAAAATGGCCAATTTACTCACTCTGAGTTCTCAAAAAGGGTTTCTTCACCCCGGGAAGTTAATTAAATACCATTTGGAGGCATTTAATGTTCGAGCAAAAACGGCTGATTTTCGACAAAAGAGATAACACCCCCCCATTACGTCATGCTTCAGAAATGTGGAAAATGGTCCATTTTCAAATGTTTTATTTTTGAACGTCAGTTCACATTTGTAGGTGGATCATCAGTGTTAGAGCTAAAATTAGCATGTTTAAAGTGATTTTCATGCTTCCAGGGGCTCGGGAAGTGAATTAAATACTATTTGGAGGCATTTAATGTTCAAGCAAAACCAGCTGATTTTTGACAAAAGAGATAACACCCCCCCCATTACGTCATGCTTCAGAAATGTGGAAAATGGTCCGTTTTCAAATGTTTTATTTTTGAACGTCAGTTCACATTTGTAGGTGGATCATCAGTGTTAGAGCTAAAATTAGCATGTTTAAGTGATTTTCATGCTTCCAGGGGCTCGGGAAGTGAATTAAATACTATTTGGAGGCATTTAATGCTCAATCAAAAACAGCAGATTTTTGACAAAAGAGATAACACCCCCCCATTACGTCATGCTTCAGAAATGTGGAAAATGGTCCATTTTCAAATGTTTTATTTTTGAACGTCAGTTCACATTTGTAGGTGGATCATCAGTGTTAGAGCTAAAATTAGCATGTTTAAAGTGATTTTCATGCTTCCAGGGGCCCTAAACACAAGATTTATGGAATGGTTAAAAGTGCGCGAAAATGGCCAATTTACTCACTCTGAGTTCTCAAAAAGGGTTTCTTCACCCCGGGAAGTTAATTAAATACCATTTGGAGGCATTTAATGTTCGAGCAAAAACGGCTGATTTTCGACAAAAGAGATAACACCCCCCCATTACGTCATGCTTCAGAAATGTGGAAAATGGTCCATTTTCAAATGTTTTATTTTTGAACGTCAGTTCACATTTGTAGGTGGATCATCAGTGTTAGAGCTAAAATTAGCATGTTTAAAGTGATTTTCATGCTTCCAGGGGCTCGGGAAGTGAATTAAATACTATTTGGAGGCATTTAATGTTCAAGCAAAACCAGCTGATTTTTGACAAAAGAGATAACACCCCCCCATTACGTCATGCTTCAGAAATGTGGAAAATGGTCCGTTTTCAAATGTTTTATTTTTGAACGTCAGTTCACATTTGTAGGTGGATCATCAGTGTTAGAGCTAAAATTAGCATGTTTAAAGTGATTTTCATGCTTCCAGGGGCTCGGGAAGTGAATTAAATACTATTTGGAGGCATTTAATGTTCATGCAAAAACAGCTGATTTTTGACAAAAGAGATAACACCCCCCCATTACGTCATGCTTCAGAAATGTGGAAAATGGTCCGTTTTCAAAAGTTTTATTTTTGAACGTCAGTTCACATTTGTAGGTGGATCATCAGTGTTAGAGCTAAAATTAGCATGTTTAAAGTGATTTTCATGCTTCCAGGGGCCCTAAACACAAGATTTATGGAATGGTAAAAGTGCGCGAAAATGGCCAAATTACTCACTCTGAGTTCTCAAAAAGGGTTTCTTCACCCCGGGAAGATAATTAAATACCATTTGGAGGCATTTAATGTTTGAGCAAAAACGGCTGATTTTTTGACAAAAGAGATAACACCCCCCCATTACGTCATGCTTCAGAAATGTGGAAAATGGTCCGTTTTCAAATGTTTTATTTTTGAACGTCAGTTCACATTTGTAGGTGGATCATCAGTGTTAGAGCTAAAATGAGCATGTTTAAAGAGATTTTCATGCTTCCAGGGGCCCTAAACACAAGATTTATGGAATGGTTAAAAGTGCATGAAAATGGCCAATTTACTCACTCTGAGTTCTCAAAAAGGGTTTCTTCACCCCGGGAAGTTAATTAAATACCATTTGGAGGCATTTAATGTTCGAGCAAAAACGGCTGATTTTCGACAAAAGAGATAACACCCCCCCCATTACGTCATGCTTCAGAAATGTGGAAAATGGTCCGTTTTCAAATGTTTTATTTTTGAACGTCAGTTCACATTTGTAGGTGGATCATCAGTGTTAGAGCTAAAATTAGCATGTTTAAGTGATTTTCATGCTTCCAGGGGCTCAGGAAGTGAATTAAATACTATTTGGAGGCATTTAATGCTCAATCAAAAACAGCAGATTTTTGACAAAAGAGATAACACCCCCCCATTACGTCATGCTTCAGAAATGTGGAAAATGGTCCATTTTCAAATGTTTTATTTTTGAACGTCAGTTCACATTTGTAGGTGGATCATCAGTGTTAGAGCTAAAATTAGCATGTTTAAAGTGATTTTCATGCTTCCAGGGGCCCTAAACACAAGATTTATGGAATGGTTAAAAGTGCGCGAAAATGGCCAATTTACTCACTCTGAGTTCTCAAAAAGGGTTTCTTCACCCCGGGAAGTTAATTAAATACCATTTGGAGGCATTTAATGTTCGAGCAAAAACGGCTGATTTTCGACAAAAGAGATAACACCCCCCCATTACGTCATGCTTCAGAAATGTGGAAAATGGTCCATTTTCAAATGTTTTATTTTTGAACGTCAGTTCACATTTGTAGGTGGATCATCAGTGTTAGAGCTAAAATTAGCATGTTTAAAGTGATTTTCATGCTTCCAGGGGCTCGGGAAGTGAATTAAATACTATTTGGAGGCATTTAATGTTCAAGCAAAACCAGCTGATTTTTGACAAAAGAGATAACACCCCCCCCATTACGTCATGCTTCAGAAATGTGGAAAATGGTCCGTTTTCAAATGTTTTATTTTTGAACGTCAGTTCACATTTGTAGGTGGATCATCAGTGTTAGAGCTAAAATTAGCATGTTTAAGTGATTTTCATGCTTCCAGGGGCTCGGGAAGTGAATTAAATACTATTTGGAGGCATTTAATGCTCAATCAAAAACAGCAGATTTTTGACAAAAGAGATAACACCCCCCCATTACGTCATGCTTCAGAAATGTGGAAAATGGTCCATTTTCAAATGTTTTATTTTTGAACGTCAGTTCACATTTGTAGGTGGATCATCAGTGTTAGAGCTAAAATTAGCATGTTTAAAGTGATTTTCATGCTTCCAGGGGCCCTAAACACAGGATTTATGGAATGGTTAAAAGTGCGCGAAAATGGCCAATTTACTCACTCTGAGTTCTCAAAAAGGGTTTCTTCACCCCGGGAAGTTAATTAAATACCATTTGGAGGCATTTAATGTTCGAGCAAAAACGGCTGATTTTCGACAAAAGAGATAACACCCCCCCATTACGTCATGCTTCAGAAATGTGGAAAATGGTCCATTTTCAAATGTTTTATTTTTGAACGTCAGTTCACATTTGTAGGTGGATCATCAGTGTTAGAGCTAAAATTAGCATGTTTAAAGTGATTTTCATGCTTCCAGGGGCTCGGGAAGTGAATTAAATACTATTTGGAGGCATTTAATGTTCATGCAAAAACAGCTGATTTTTGACAAAAGAGATAACACCCCCCCATTACGTCATGCTTCAGAAATGTGGAAAATGGTCCGTTTTCAAAAGTTTTATTTTTGAACGTCAGTTCACATTTGTAGGTGGATCATCAGTGTTAGAGCTAAAATTAGCATGTTTAAAGTGATTTTCATGCTTCCAGGGGCCCTAAACACAAGATTTATGGAATGGTAAAAGTGCGCGAAAATGGCCAAATTACTCACTCTGAGTTCTCAAAAAGGGTTTCTTCACCCCGGGAAGATAATTAAATACCATTTGGAGGCATTTAATGTTTGAGCAAAAACGGCGGATTTTTTGACAAAAGAGATAACACCCCCCCATTACGTCATGCTTCAGAAATGTGGAAAATGGTCCGTTTTCAAATGTTTTATTTTTGAACGTCAGTTCACATTTGTAGGTGGATCATCAGTGTTAGAGCTAAAATGAGCATGTTTAAAGAGATTTTCATGCTTCCAGGGGCCCTAAACACAAGATTTATGGAATGGTTAAAAGTGCATGAAAATGGCCAATTTACTCACTCTGAGTTCTCAAAAAGGGTTTCTTCACCCCGGGAAGTTAATTAAATACCATTTGGAGGCATTTAATGTTCGAGCAAAAACGGCTGATTTTCGACAAAAGAGATAAAACCCCCCCATTACGTCATGCTTCAGAAATGTGGAAAATGGTCCGTTTTCAAATGTTTTATTTTTGAACGTCAGTTCACATTTGTAGGTGGATCATCAGTGTTAGAGCTAAAATTAGCATGTTTAAGTGATTTTCATGCTTCCAGGGGCTCAGGAAGTGAATTAAATACTATTTGGAGGCATTTAATGCTCAATCAAAAACAGCAGATTTTTGACAAAAGAGATAACACCCCCCCATTACGTCATGCTTCAGAAATGTGGAAAATGGTCCATTTTCAAATGTTTTATTTTTGAACGTCAGTTCACATTTGTAGGTGGATCATCAGTGTTAGAGCTAAAATTAGCATGTTTAAAGTGATTTTCATGCTTCCAGGGGCCCTAAACACAAGATTTATGGAATGGTTAAAAGTGCGCGAAAATGGCCAATTTACTCACTCTGAGTTCTCAAAAAGGGTTTCTTCACCCCGGGAAGTTAATTAAATACCATTTGGAGGCATTTAATGTTCGAGCAAAAACGGCTGATTTTCGACAAAAGAGATAACACCCCCCCATTACGTCATGCTTCAGAAATGTGGAAAATGGTCCATTTTCAAATGTTTTATTTTTGAACGTCAGTTCACATTTGTAGGTGGATCATCAGTGTTAGAGCTAAAATTAGCATGTTTAAAGTGATTTTCATGCTTCTAGGGGCTCGGGAAGTGAATTAAATACTATTTGGAGGCATTTAATGTTCAAGCAAAACCAGCTGATTTTTGACAAAAGAGATAACACCCCCCCATTACGTCATGCTTCAGAAATGTGGAAAATGGTCCGTTTTCAAATGTTTTATTTTTGACCGTCAGTTCACATTTGTAGGTGGATCATCAGTGTTAGAGCTAAAATTAGCATGTTTAAAGTGATTTTCATGCTTCCAGGGGCCCTAAACACAAGATTTATGGAATGGTTAAAAGTGCGCGAAAATGGCCAATTTACTCACTCTGAGTTCTCAAAAAGGGTTTCTTCACCCCGGGAAGTTAATTAAATACCATTTGGAGGCATTTAATGTTCGAGCAAAAACGGCTGATTTTTTGCCAAAAGAGATAACACCCCCCCATTACGTCATGCTTCAGAAATGTGGAAAATGGTCCGTTTTCAAATGTTTTATTTTTGAACGTCAGTTCACATTTGTAGGTGGATCATCAGTGTTAGAGCTAAAATTAGCATGTTTAAAGTGATTTTCATGCTTCCAGGGGCCCTAAACACAAGATTTATGGAATGGTTAAAAGTGCATGAAAATGGCCAATTTACTCACTCTGACTTCTCAAAAAGGGTTTCTTCACCCCGGGAAGTTAATTAAATACCATTTGGAGGCATTTAATGTTCGAGCAAAAACGGCTGATTTTCGACAAAAGAGATAACACCCCCCGATTACGTCATGCTTCAGAAATGTGGAAAATGGTCCGTTTTCAAATGTTTTATTTTTGAACGTCAGTTCACATTTGTAGGTGGATCATCAGTGTTAGAGCTAAAATTAGCATGTTTAAGTGATTTTCATGCTTCCAGGGGCTCGGGAAGTGAATTAAATACTATTTGGAGGCATTTAATGCTCAATCAAAAACAGCAGATTTTTGACAAAAGAGATAACACCCCCCCATTACGTCATGCTTCAGAAATGTGGAAAATGGTCCATTTTCAAATGTTTTATTTTTGAACGTCAGTTCACATTTGTAGGTGGATCATCAGTGTTAGAGCTAAAATTAGCATGTTTAAAGTGATTTTCATGCTTCCAGGGGCCCTAAACACAAGATTTATGGAATGGATAAAAAACCATGAAAATGGCCAATTTACTCACTCTGAGTTCTCAAAAAGGGTTTCTTCACCCCGGGAAGTTAATTAAATACCATTTGGAGGCATTTAATGTTCGAGCAAAAACGGCTGATTTTCGTCAAAAGAGTTAACACCCCCCATTATGTCATGCTTCAGAAATGTGGAAAATGGTCCGTTTTCAAATGTTTTATTTTTGAACGTCAGTTCACATTTGTAGGTGGATCATCAGTGTTAGAGCTAAAATTAGCATGTTTAAGTGATTTTCATGCTTCCAGGGGCTCAGGAAGTGAATTAAATACTATTTGGAGGCATTTAATGCTCAATCAAAAACAGCAGATTTTTGACAAAAGAGATAACACCCCCCCATTACGTCATGCTTCAGAAATGTGGAAAATGGTCCATTTTCAAATGTTTTATTTTTGAACGTCAGTTCACATTTGTAGGTGGATCATCAGTGTTAGAGCTAAAATTAGCATGTTTAAAGTGATTTTCATGCTTCCAGGGGCCCTAAACACAAGATTTATGGAATGGTTAAAAGTGCGCGAAAATGGCCAATTTACTCACTCTGAGTTCTCAAAAAGGGTTTCTTCACCCCGGGAAGTTAATTAAATACCATTTGGAGGCATTTAATGTTCGAGCAAAAACGGCTGATTTTCGACAAAAGAGATAACACCCCCCCATTACGTCATGCTTCAGAAATGTGGAAAATGGTCCATTTTCAAATGTTTTATTTTTGAACGTCAGTTCACATTTGTAGGTGGATCATCAGTGTTAGAGCTAAAATTAGCATGTTTAAAGTGATTTTCATGCTTCCAGGGGCTCGGGAAGTGAATTAAATACTATTTGGAGGCATTTAATGTTCAAGCAAAACCAGCTGATTTTTGACAAAAGAGATAACACCCCCCCCATTACGTCATGCTTCAGAAATGTGGAAAATGGTCCGTTTTCAAATGTTTTATTTTTGAACGTCAGTTCACATTTGTAGGTGGATCATCAGTGTTAGAGCTAAAATTAGCATGTTTAAGTGATTTTCATGCTTCCAGGGGCTCGGGAAGTGAATTAAATACTATTTGGAGGCATTTAATGCTCAATCAAAAACAGCAGATTTTTGACAAAAGAGATAACACCCCCCCATTACGTCATGCTTCAGAAATGTGGAAAATGGTCCATTTTCAAATGTTTTATTTTTGAACGTCAGTTCACATTTGTAGGTGGATCATCAGTGTTAGAGCTAAAATTAGCATGTTTAAAGTGATTTTCATGCTTCCAGGGGCCCTAAACACAGGATTTATGGAATGGTTAAAAGTGCGCGAAAATGGCCAATTTACTCACTCTGAGTTCTCAAAAAGGGTTTCTTCACCCCGGGAAGTTAATTAAATACCATTTGGAGGCATTTAATGTTCGAGCAAAAACGGCTGATTTTCGACAAAAGAGATAACACCCCCCCATTACGTCATGCTTCAGAAATGTGGAAAATGGTCCATTTTCAAATGTTTTATTTTTGAACGTCAGTTCACATTTGTAGGTGGATCATCAGTGTTAGAGCTAAAATTAGCATGTTTAAAGTGATTTTCATGCTTCCAGGGGCTCGGGAAGTGAATTAAATACTATTTGGAGGCATTTAATGTTCATGCAAAAACAGCTGATTTTTGACAAAAGAGATAACACCCCCCCATTACGTCATGCTTCAGAAATGTGGAAAATGGTCCGTTTTCAAAAGTTTTATTTTTGAACGTCAGTTCACATTTGTAGGTGGATCATCAGTGTTAGAGCTAAAATTAGCATGTTTAAAGTGATTTTCATGCTTCCAGGGGCCCTAAACACAAGATTTATGGAATGGTAAAAGTGCGCGAAAATGGCCAAATTACTCACTCTGAGTTCTCAAAAAGGGTTTCTTCACCCCGGGAAGATAATTAAATACCATTTGGAGGCATTTAATGTTTGAGCAAAAACGGCGGATTTTTTGACAAAAGAGATAACACCCCCCCATTACGTCATGCTTCAGAAATGTGGAAAATGGTCCGTTTTCAAATGTTTTATTTTTGAACGTCAGTTCACATTTGTAGGTGGATCATCAGTGTTAGAGCTAAAATGAGCATGTTTAAAGAGATTTTCATGCTTCCAGGGGCCCTAAACACAAGATTTATGGAATGGTTAAAAGTGCATGAAAATGGCCAATTTACTCACTCTGAGTTCTCAAAAAGGGTTTCTTCACCCCGGGAAGTTAATTAAATACCATTTGGAGGCATTTAATGTTCGAGCAAAAACGGCTGATTTTCGACAAAAGAGATAAAACCCCCCCATTACGTCATGCTTCAGAAATGTGGAAAATGGTCCGTTTTCAAATGTTTTATTTTTGAACGTCAGTTCACATTTGTAGGTGGATCATCAGTGTTAGAGCTAAAATTAGCATGTTTAAGTGATTTTCATGCTTCCAGGGGCTCAGGAAGTGAATTAAATACTATTTGGAGGCATTTAATGCTCAATCAAAAACAGCAGATTTTTGACAAAAGAGATAACACCCCCCCATTACGTCATGCTTCAGAAATGTGGAAAATGGTCCATTTTCAAATGTTTTATTTTTGAACGTCAGTTCACATTTGTAGGTGGATCATCAGTGTTAGAGCTAAAATTAGCATGTTTAAAGTGATTTTCATGCTTCCAGGGGCCCTAAACACAAGATTTATGGAATGGTTAAAAGTGCGCGAAAATGGCCAATTTACTCACTCTGAGTTCTCAAAAAGGGTTTCTTCACCCCGGGAAGTTAATTAAATACCATTTGGAGGCATTTAATGTTCGAGCAAAAACGGCTGATTTTCGACAAAAGAGATAACACCCCCCCATTACGTCATGCTTCAGAAATGTGGAAAATGGTCCATTTTCAAATGTTTTATTTTTGAACGTCAGTTCACATTTGTAGGTGGATCATCAGTGTTAGAGCTAAAATTAGCATGTTTAAAGTGATTTTCATGCTTCCAGGGGCTCGGGAAGTGAATTAAATACTATTTGGAGGCATTTAATGTTCAAGCAAAACCAGCTGATTTTTGACAAAAGAGATAACACCCCCCCATTACGTCATGCTTCAGAAATGTGGAAAATGGTCCGTTTTCAAATGTTTTATTTTTGACCGTCAGTTCACATTTGTAGGTGGATCATCAGTGTTAGAGCTAAAATTAGCATGTTTAAAGTGATTTTCATGCTTCCAGGGGCCCTAAACACAAGATTTATGGAATGGTTAAAAGTGCGCGAAAATGGCCAATTTACTCACTCTGAGTTCTCAAAAAGGGTTTCTTCACCCCGGGAAGTTAATTAAATACCATTTGGAGGCATTTAATGTTCGAGCAAAAACGGCTGATTTTTTGCCAAAAGAGATAACACCCCCCCATTACGTCATGCTTCAGAAATGTGGAAAATGGTCCGTTTTCAAATGTTTTATTTTTGAACGTCAGTTCACATTTGTAGGTGGATCATCAGTGTTAGAGCTAAAATTAGCATGTTTAAAGTGATTTTCATGCTTCCAGGGGCCCTAAACACAAGATTTATGGAATGGTTAAAAGTGCATGAAAATGGCCAATTTACTCACTCTGACTTCTCAAAAAGGGTTTCTTCACCCCGGGAAGTTAATTAAATACCATTTGGAGGCATTTAATGTTCGAGCAAAAACGGCTGATTTTCGACAAAAGAGATAACACCCCCCGATTACGTCATGCTTCAGAAATGTGGAAAATGGTCCGTTTTCAAATGTTTTATTTTTGAACGTCAGTTCACATTTGTAGGTGGATCATCAGTGTTAGAGCTAAAATTAGCATGTTTAAGTGATTTTCATGCTTCCAGGGGCTCGGGAAGTGAATTAAATACTATTTGGAGGCATTTAATGCTCAATCAAAAACAGCAGATTTTTGACAAAAGAGATAACACCCCCCCATTACGTCATGCTTCAGAAATGTGGAAAATGGTCCATTTTCAAATGTTTTATTTTTGAACGTCAGTTCACATTTGTAGGTGGATCATCAGTGTTAGAGCTAAAATTAGCATGTTTAAAGTGATTTTCATGCTTCCAGGGGCCCTAAACACAAGATTTATGGAATGGATAAAAAACCATGAAAATGGCCAATTTACTCACTCTGAGTTCTCAAAAAGGGTTTCTTCACCCCGGGAAGTTAATTAAATACCATTTGGAGGCATTTAATGTTCGAGCAAAAACGGCTGATTTTCGTCAAAAGAGTTAACACCCCCCATTATGTCATGCTTCAGAAATGTGGAAAATGGTCCGTTTTCAAATGTTTTATTTTTGAACGTCAGTTCACATTTGTAGGTGGATCATCAGTGTTAGAGCTAAAATTAGCATGTTTAAAGTGATTTTCATGCTTCCAGGGGCTCGGGAAGTGAATTAAATACTATTTGGAGGCATTTAATGTTCAATCAAAAACAGCTGATTTTTGACAAAAGAGATAGCACCCCCCCATTACGTCATGCTTCAGAAATGTGGAAAATGGTCCGTTTTCAAATGTTTTATTTTTGAACGTCAGTTCACATTTGTAGGTGGATCATCAGTGTTAGAGCTAAAATTAGCATGTTTAAAGTGATTTTCATGCTTCCAGGGGCCCTAAACACAAGATTTATGGAATGGTTAAAAGTGCATGAAAATGGCCAATGTACTCACTCTGAGTTCTCAAAAAGGGTTTCTTCACCCCGGGAAGTTAATTAAATACCATTTGGAGGCATTTAATGTTCGAGCAAAAACGGCTGATTTTTTGACAAAAGAGATAACACCCCCCCATTACGTCATGCTTCAGAAATGTGGAAAATGGTCCGTTTTCAAATGTTTTATTTTTGAACGTCAGTTCACATTTGTAGGTGGATCATCAGTGTTAGAGCTAAAATTAGCATGTTTAAGTGATTTTCATGCTTCCAGGGGCTCGGGAAGTGAATTAAATACTATTTGGAGGCATTTAATGCTCAATCAAAAACAGCAGATTTTTGACAAAAGAGATAACACCACCCCATTACGTCATGCTTCAGAAATGTGGAAAATGGTCCATTTTCAAATGTTTTATTTTTGAACGTCAGTTCACATTTGTAGGTGGATCATCAGTGTTAGAGCTAAAATTAGCATGTTTAAAGTGATTTTCATGCTTCCAGGGGCCCTAAACACAAGATTTATGGAATGGTTAAAAGTGCGCGAAAATGGCCAATTTACTCACTCTGAGTTCTCAAAAAGGGTTTCTTCACCCCGGGAAGTTAATTAAATACCATTTGGAGGCATTTAATGTTCGAGCAAAAACGGCTGATTTTCGACAAAAGAGATAACACCCCCCCATTACGTCATGCTTCAGAAATGTGGAAAATGGTCCATTTTCAAATGTTTTATTTTTGAACGTCAGTTCACATTTGTAGGTGGATCATCAGTGTTAGAGCTAAAATTAGCATGTTTAAAGTGATTTTCATGCTTCCAGGGGCCCTAAACACAAGATTTATGGAATGGTTAAAAGTGCGCGAAAATGGCCAATTTACTCACTCTGAGTTCTCAAAAAGGGTTTCTTCACCCCGGGAAGTTAATTAAATACCATTTGGAGGCATTTAATGTTCGAGCAAAAACGGCTGATTTTTTGACAAAAGAGATAACACCCCCCCATTACGTCATGCTTCAGAAATGTGGAAAATGGTCCGTTTTCAAATGTTTTATTTTTGAACGTCAGTTCACATTTGTAGGTGGATCATCAGTGTTAGAGCTAAAATTAGCATGTTTAAAGTGATTTTCATGCTTCCAGGGGCCCTAAACACAAGATTTATGGAATGGTTAAAAGTGCATGAAAATGGCCAATTTACTCACTCTGAGTTCTCAAAAAGGGTTTCTTCACCCCGGGAAGTTAATTAAATACCATTTGGAGGCATTTAATGTTCGAGCAAAAACGGCTGATTTTCGACAAAAGAGATAACACCCCCCGATTACGTCATGCTTCAGAAATGTGGAAAATGGTCCGTTTTCAAATGTTTTATTTTTGAACGTCAGTTCACATTTGTAGGTGGATCATCAGTGTTAGAGCTAAAATTAGCATGTTTAAAGTGATTTTCATGCTTCCAGGGGCTCGGGAAGTGAATTAAATACTATTTGGAGGCATTTAATGTTCAATCAAAAACAGCTGATTTTTGACAAAAGAGATAGCACCCCCCCATTACGTCATGCTTCAGAAATGTGGAAAATGGTCCGTTTTCAAATGTTTTATTTTTGAACGTCAGTTCACATTTGTAGGTGGATCATCAGTGTTAGAGCTAAAATTAGCATGTTTAAAGTGATTTTCATGCTTCCAGGGGCTCGGGAAGTGAATTAAATACTATTTGGAGGCATTTAATGTTCAATCAAAAACAGCTGATTTTTGACAAAAGAGATAACACCCCCCCATTACGTCATGCTTCAGAAATGTGGAAAATGGTCCGTTTTCAAATGTTTTATTTTTGACCGTCAGTTCACATTTGTAGGTGGATCATCAGTGTTAGAGCTAAAATTAGCATGTTTAAAGTGATTTTCATGCTTCCAGGGGCCCTAAACACAAGATTTATGGAATGGTTAAAAGTGCGCGAAAATGGCCAATTTACTCACTCTGAGTTCTCAAAAAGGGTTTCTTCACCCCGGGAAGTTAATTAAATACCATTTGGAGGCATTTAATGTTCGAGCAAAAACGGCTGATTTTTTGACAAAAGAGATAACACCCCCCCATTACGTCATGCTTCAGAAATGTGGAAAATGGTCCGTTTTCAAATGTTTTATTTTTGAACGTCAGTTCACATTTGTAGGTGGATCATCAGTGTTAGAGCTAAAATTAGCATGTTTTTAAAGTGATTTTCATGCTTCCAGGGGCCCTAAACACAAGATTTATGGAATGGTTAAAAGTGCATGAAAATGGCCAATGTACTCACTCTGAGTTCTCAAAAAGGGTTTCTTCACCCCGGGAAGTTAATTAAATACCATTTGGAGGCATTTAATGTTCGAGCAAAAACGGCTGATTTTTTGACAAAAGAGATAACACCCCCCCATTACGTCATGCTTCAGAAATGTGGAAAATGGTCCGTTTTCAAATGTTTTATTTTTGAACGTCAGTTCACATTTGTAGGTGGATCATCAGTGTTAGAGCTAAAATTAGCATGTTTAAGTGATTTTCATGCTTCCAGGGGCTCGGGAAGTGAATTAAATACTATTTGGAGGCATTTAATGCTCAATCAAAAACAGCAGATTTTTGACAAAAGAGATAACACCCCCCCATTACGTCATGCTTCAGAAATGTGGAAAATGGTCCATTTTCAAATGTTTTATTTTTGAACGTCAGTTCACATTTGTAGGTGGATCATCAGTGTTAGAGCTAAAATTAGCATGTTTAAAGTGATTTTCATGCTTCCAGGGGCCCTAAACACAAGATTTATGGAATGGTTAAAAGTGCGCGAAAATGGCCAATTTACTCACTCTGAGTTCTCAAAAAGGGTTTCTTCACCCCGGGAAGTTAATTAAATACCATTTGGAGGCATTTAATGTTCGAGCAAAAACGGCTGATTTTCGACAAAAGAGATAACACCCCCCATTACGTCATGCTTCAGAAATGTGGAAAATGGTCCATTTTCAAATGTTTTATTTTTGAACGTCAGTTCACATTTGTAGGTGGATCATCAGTGTTAGAGCTAAAATTAGCATGTTTAAAGTGATTTTCATGCTTCCAGGGGCTCGGGAAGTGAATTAAATACTATTTGGAGGCATTTAATGTTCAAGCAAAAACAGTTGATTTTTGACAAAAGAGATAACACCTCCCCTATTACGTCATGCTTCAGAAATGTGGAAAATGGTCCGTTTTCAAATGTTTTATTTTTGAACGTCAGTTCACATTTGTAGGTGGATCATCAGTGTTAGAGCTAAAATTAGCATGTTTAAAGTGATTTTCATGCTTCCAGGGGCTCGGGAAGTGAATTAAATACTATTTGGAGGCATTTAATGTTCATGCAAAAACAGCTGATTTTTGACAAAAGAGATAACACCCCCCCATTACGTCATGCTTCAGAAATGTGGAAAATGGTCCGTTTTCAAAAGTTTTATTTTTGAACGTCAGTTCACATTTGTAGGTGGATCATCAGTGTTAGAGCTAAAATTAGCATGTTTAAAGTGATTTTCATGCTTCCAGGGGCCCTAAACACAAGATTTATGGAATGGTAAAAGTGCGCGAAAATGGCCAATTTACTCACTCTGAGTTCTCAAAAAGGGTTTCTTCACCCCGGGAAGATAATTAAATACCATTTGGAGGCATTTAATGTTCGAGCAAAAACGGCTGATTTTTTGACAAAAGAGATAACACCCCCCCATTACGTCATGCTTCAGAAATGTGGAAAATGGTCCGTTTTCAAATGTTTTATTTTTGAACGTCAGTTCACATTTGTAGGTGGATCATCAGTGTTAGAGCTAAAATGAGCATGTTTAAAGTGATTTTCATGCTTCCAGGGGCCCTAAACACAAGATTTATGGAATGGTTAAAAGTGCATGAAAATGGCCAATTTACTCACTCTGAGTTCTCAAAAAGGGTTTCTTCACCCCGGGAAGTTAATTAAATACCATTTGGAGGCATTTAATGTTCGAGCAAAAACGGCTGATTTTCGACAAAAGAGATAACACCCCCCCCATTACGTCATGCTTCAGAAATGTGGAAAATGGTCCGTTTTCAAATGTTTTATTTTTGAACGTCAGTTCACATTTGTAGGTGGATCATCAGTGTTAGAGCTAAAATTAGCATGTTTAAGTGATTTTCATGCTTCCAGGGGCTCGGGAAGTGAATTAAATACTATTTGGAGGCATTTAATGCTCAATCAAAAACAGCAGATTTTTGACAAAAGAGATAACACCCCCCCATTACGTCATGCTTCAGAAATGTGGAAAATGGTCCATTTTCAAATGTTTTATTTTTGAACGTCAGTTCACATTTGTAGGTGGATCATCAGTGTTAGAGCTAAAATTAGCATGTTTAAAGTGATTTTCATGCTTCCAGGGGCCCTAAACACAAGATTTATGGAATGGTTAAAAGTCCATGACAATGGCCAATTTACTCACTCTGAGTTCTCAAAAAGGGTTTCTTCACCCCGGGAAGTTAATTAAATACCATTTGGAGGCATTTAATGTTCGAGCAAAAACGGCTGATTTTCGACAAATGAGATAACACCCCCCCATTACGTCATGCTTCAGAAATGTGGGAAATGGTCCGTTTTCAAATGTTTTATTTTTGAACGGCAGTTCACATTTGTAGGTGGATCATCAGTGTTAGAGCTAAAATTAGCATGTTTAAAGTGATTTTCATGCTTCCAGGGGCTCGGGAAGTGAATTAAATACTATTTGGAGGCATTTAATGTTCAATCAAAAACAGCTGATTTTTGACAAAAGAGATAACACCCCCCATTACGTCATGCTTCAGAAATGTGGAAAATGGTCCGTTATCAAATGTTTTATTTTTGAACGTCAGTTCACATTTGTAGGTGGATCATCAGTGTTAGAGCTAAAATGAGCATGTTTAAAGTGATTTTCATGCTTCCAGGGGCCCTAAACACAAGATTTATGGAATGGTTAAAAGTGCATGAAAATGGCCAATTTACTCACTCTGAGTTCTCAAAAAGGGTTTCTTCACCCCGGGAAGTTAATTAAATACCATTTGGAGGCATTTAATGTTCGAGCAAAAACAGCTGATTTTCGACAAAAGAGATAACACCCCCCCCCATTACGTCATGCTTCAGAAATGTGGAAAATGGTCCGTTTTCAAATGTTTTATTTTTGAACGTCAGTTCACATTTGTAGGTGGATCATCAGTGTTAGAGCTAAAATTAGCATGTTTAAAGTGATTTTCATGCTTCCAGGGGCTCGGGAAGTGAATTAAATACTATTTGGAGGCATTTTTATGTTCAATCAAAAACAGCTGATTTTTGACAAAAGAGATAACACCCCCCCATTACGTCATGCTTCAGAAATGTGGAAAATGGTCCGTTATCAAATGTTTTATTTTTGAACGTCAGTTCACATTTGTAGGTGGATCATCAGTGTTAGAGCTAAAATTAGCATGTTTAAAGTGATTTTCATGCTTCCAGGGGCCCTAAACACAAGATTTATGGAATGGTTAAAAGTGCATGAAAATGGCCAATTTACTCACTCTGAGTTCTCAAAAAGGGTTTCTTCACCCAGGGAAGTTAATTAAATACCATTTGGAGGCATTTAATGTTCGAGCAAAAACGGCTGATTTTCGACAAAAGAGATAACACCCCCCCATTACGTCATGCTTCAGAAATGTGGAAAATGGTCCGTTTTCAAATGTTTTATTTTTGAACGTCAGTTCATATTTGTAGGTGGATCATCAGTGTTAGAGCTAAAATTAGCATGTTTAAAGTGATTTTCATGCTTCCAGGGGCTCGGGAAGTGAATTAAATACTATTTGGAGGCATTTAATGCTCAATCAAAAACAGCTGATTTTTGACAAAAGAGATAACACCCCCCCATTATGTCATGCTTCAGAAATGTGGAAAATGGTCCGTTTTCAAATGTTTTATTTTTGAACGTCAGTTCACATTTGTAGGTGGATCATCAGTGTTAGAGCTAAAATTACCATGTTTAAAGTGATTTTCATGCTTCCAGGGGCTCGGGAAGTGAATTAAATACTATTTGGAGGCATTTAATGTTCAATCAAAAACAGCTGATTTTTGACAAAAGAGATAACACCCCCCATTACGTCATGCTTCAGAAATGTGGAAAATGGTCCGTTTTCAAATGTTTTATTTTTGAACGTCAGTTCACATTTGTAGGTGGATCATCAGTGTTAGAGCTAAAATTAGCATGTTTAAAGTGATTTTCATGCTTCCAGGGGCCCTAAACACAAGATTTATGGAATGGTTAAAAGTGCATGAAAATGGCCAATTTACTCACTCTGAGTTCTCAAAAAGGGTTTCTTCACCCCGGGAAGTTGATTAAATACCATTTGGAGGCATTTAATGTTCGAGCAAAAACGGCTGATTTTCGACAAAAGAGATAACACCCCCCCATTACGTCATGCTTCAGAAATGTGGAAAATGGTCCGTTTTCAAATGTTTTATTTTTGAACGTCAGTTCACATTTGTAGATGGATCATCAGTGTTAGAGCTAAAATTAGCATGTTTAAAGTGATTTTCATGCTTCCAGGGGCCCTAAACACAAGATTTATGGAATGGTTAAAAGTGCATGAAAATGGCCAATTTACTCACTCTGAGTTCTCAAAAAGGGTTTCTTCACCCCGGGAAGTTAATTAAATACCATTTGGAGGCATTTAATGTTCGAGCAAAAACGGCTGATTTTTTGACAAAAGAGATAACACCCCCCCATTACGTCATGCTTCAGAAATGTGGAAAATGGTCCGTTTTCAAATGTTTTATTTTTGAACGTCAGTTCACATTTGTAGGTGGATCATCAGTGTTAGAGCTAAAATTAGCATGTTTAAAGTGATTTTCATGCTTCCAGGGGCCCTAAACACAAGATTTATGGAATGGTTAAAAGTGCATGAAAATGGCCAATTTACTCACTCTGAGTTCTCAAAAAGGGTTTCTTCACCCCGGGAAGTTAATTAAATACCATTTGGAGGCATTTAATGTTCGAGCAAAAACGGCTGATTTTCGACAAAAGAGATAACACCCCCCGATTACGTCATGCTTCAGAAATGTGGAAAATGGTCCGTTTTCAAATGTTTTATTTTTGAACGTCAGTTCACATTTGTAGGTGGATCATCAGTGTTAGAGCTAAAATTAGCATGTTTAAGTGATTTTCATGCTTCCAGGGGCTCGGAAAGTGAATTAAATACTATTTGGAGGCATTTAATGCTCAATCAAAAACAGCAGATTTTTGACAAAAGAGATAACACCCCCCCATTACGTCATGCTTCAGAAATGTGGAAAATGGTCCATTTTCAAATGTTTTATTTTTGAACGTCAGTTCACATTTGTAGGTGGATCATCAGTGTTAGAGCTAAAATTAGCATGTTTAAAGTGATTTTCATGCTTCCAGGGGCCCTAAACACAAGATTTATGGAATGGATAAAAAACCATGAAAATGGCCAATTTACTCACTCTGAGTTCTCAAAAAGGGTTTCTTCACCCCGGGAAGTTAATTAAATACCATTTGGAGGCATTTAATGTTCGAGCAAAAACGGCTGATTTTCGTCAAAAGAGTTAACACCCCCCATTATGTCATGCTTCAGAAATGTGGAAAATGGTCCGTTTTCAAATGTTTTATTTTTGAACGTCAGTTCACATTTGTAGGTGGATCATCAGTGTTAGAGCTAAAATTAGCATGTTTAAAGTGATTTTCATGCTTCCAGGGGCTCGGGAAGTGAATTAAATACTATTTGGAGGCATTTAATGTTCAATCAAAAACAGCTGATTTTTGACAAAAGAGATAGCACCCCCCATTACGTCATGCTTCAGAAATGTGGAAAATGGTCCGTTTTCAAATGTTTTATTTTTGAACGTCAGTTCACATTTGTAGGTGGATCATCAGTGTTAGAGCTAAAATTAGCATGTTTAAAGTGATTTTCATGCTTCCAGGGGCCCTAAACACAAGATTTATGGAATGGTTAAAAGTGCATGAAAATGGCCAATGTACTCACTCTGAGTTCTCAAAAAGGGTTTCTTCACCCCGGGAAGTTAATTAAATACCATTTGGAGGCATTTAATGTTCGAGCAAAAACTGCTGATTTTCGACAAAAGAGATAACACCCCCCCCATTACGTCATGCTTCAGGAATGTGGAAAATGGTCCGTTTTCAATTGTTTTATTTTTGAACGTCAGTTCACATTTGTAGGTGGATCATCAGTGTTAGAGCTAAAATTAGCATGTTTAAAGTGATTTTCATGCTTCCAGGGGCTCGGGAAGTGAATTAAATACTATTTGGAGGCATTTAATGTTCAATCAAAAACAGCTGATTTTTGACAAAAGAGATAACACCCCCCCATTACGTCATGCTTCAGAAATGTGGAAAATGGTCCGTTTTCAAATGTTTTATTTTTGAACGTCAGTTCACATTTGTAGGTGGATCATCAGTGTTATAGCTAAAATTGGCATGTTTAAAGTGATTTTCATGCTTCCAGGGGCCCTAAACACAAGATTTATGGAATGGTTAAAAGTGCGCGAAAATGGCCAATTTACTCACTCTGAGTTCTCAAAAAGGGTTTCTTCACCCCGGGAAGTTAATTAAATACCATTTGGAGGCATTTAATGTTCGAGCAAAAACGGCTGATTTTCGACAAAAGAGATAACACCCCCCATTACGTCATGCTTCAGAAATGTGGAAAATGGTCCATTTTCAAATGTTTTATTTTTGAACGTCAGTTCACATTTGTAGGTGGATCATCAGTGTTAGAGCTAAAATTAGCATGTTTAAAGTGATTTTCATGCTTCCAGGGGCTCGGGAAGTGAATTAAATACTATTTGGAGGCATTTAATGTTCAAGCAAAAACAGTTGATTTTTGACAAAAGAGATAACACCTCCCCTATTACGTCATGCTTCAGAAATGTGGAAAATGGTCCGTTTTCAAATGTTTTATTTTTGAACGTCAGTTCACATTTGTAGGTGGATCATCAGTGTTAGAGCTAAAATTAGCATGTTTAAAGTGATTTTCATGCTTCCAGGGGCTCGGGAAGTGAATTAAATACTATTTGGAGGCATTTAATGTTCATGCAAAAACAGCTGATTTTTGACAAAAGAGATAACACCCCCCATTACGTCATGCTTCAGAAATGTGGAAAATGGTCCGTTTTCAAAAGTTTTATTTTTGAACGTCAGTTCACATTTGTAGGTGGATCATCAGTGTTAGAGCTAAAATTAGCATGTTTAAAGTGATTTTCATGCTTCCAGGGGCCCTAAACACAAGATTTATGGAATGGTAAAAGTGCGCGAAAATGGCCAATTTACTCACTCTGAGTTCTCAAAAAGGGTTTCTTCACCCCGGGAAGATAATTAAATACCATTTGGAGGCATTTAATGTTCGAGCAAAAACGGCTGATTTTTTGACAAAAGAGATAACACCCCCCCATTACGTCATGCTTCAGAAATGTGGAAAATGGTCCGTTTTCAAATGTTTTATTTTTGAACGTCAGTTCACATTTGTAGGTGGATCATCAGTGTTAGAGCTAAAATGAGCATGTTTAAAGTGATTTTCATGCTTCCAGGGGCCCTAAACACAAGATTTATGGAATGGTTAAAAGTGCATGAAAATGGCCAATTTACTCACTCTGAGTTCTCAAAAAGGGTTTCTTCACCCCGGGAAGTTAATTAAATACCATTTGGAGGCATTTAATGTTCGAGCAAAAACGGCTGATTTTCGACAAAAGAGATAACACCCCCCCCATTACGTCATGCTTCAGAAATGTGGAAAATGGTCCGTTTTCAAATGTTTTATTTTTGAACGTCAGTTCACATTTGTAGGTGGATCATCAGTGTTAGAGCTAAAATTAGCATGTTTAAGTGATTTTCATGCTTCCAGGGGCTCGGGAAGTGAATTAAATACTATTTGGAGGCATTTAATGCTCAATCAAAAACAGCAGATTTTTGACAAAAGAGATAACACCCCCCATTACGTCATGCTTCAGAAATGTGGAAAATGGTCCATTTTCAAATGTTTTATTTTTGAACGTCAGTTCACATTTGTAGGTGGATCATCAGTGTTAGAGCTAAAATTAGCATGTTTAAAGTGATTTTCATGCTTCCAGGGGCCCTAAACACAAGATTTATGGAATGGTTAAAAGTCCATGACAATGGCCAATTTACTCACTCTGAGTTCTCAAAAAGGGTTTCTTCACCCCGGGAAGTTAATTAAATACCATTTGGAGGCATTTAATGTTCGAGCAAAAACGGCTGATTTTCGACAAATGAGATAACACCCCCCCATTACGTCATGCTTCAGAAATGTGGGAAATGGTCCGTTTTCAAATGTTTTATTTTTGAACGTCAGTTCACATTTGTAGGTGGATCATCAGTGTTAGAGCTAAAATTAGCATGTTTAAAGTGATTTTCATGCTTCCAGGGGCTCGGGAAGTGAATTAAATACTATTTGGAGGCATTTAATGTTCAATCAAAAACAGCTGATTTTTGACAAAAGAGATAACACCCCCCATTACGTCATGCTTCAGAAATGTGGAAAATGGTCCGTTATCAAATGTTTTATTTTTGAACGTCAGTTCACATTTGTAGGTGGATCATCAGTGTTAGAGCTAAAATGAGCATGTTTAAAGTGATTTTCATGCTTCCAGGGGCCCTAAACACAAGATTTATGGAATGGTTAAAAGTGCATGAAAATGGCCAATTTACTCACTCTGAGTTCTCAAAAAGGGTTTCTTCACCCCGGGAAGTTAATTAAATACCATTTGGAGGCATTTAATGTTCGAGCAAAAACAGCTGATTTTCGACAAAAGAGATAACACCCCCCCCCATTACGTCATGCTTCAGAAATGTGGAAAATGGTCCGTTTTCAAATGTTTTATTTTTGAACGTCAGTTCACATTTGTAGGTGGATCATCAGTGTTAGAGCTAAAATTAGCATGTTTAAAGTGATTTTCATGCTTCCAGGGGCTCGGGAAGTGAATTAAATACTATTTGGAGGCATTTTTATGTTCAATCAAAAACAGCTGATTTTTGACAAAAGAGATAACACCCCCCCATTACGTCATGCTTCAGAAATGTGGAAAATGGTCCGTTATCAAATGTTTTATTTTTGAACGTCAGTTCACATTTGTAGGTGGATCATCAGTGTTAGAGCTAAAATTAGCATGTTTAAAGTGATTTTCATGCTTCCAGGGGCCCTAAACACAAGATTTATGGAATGGTTAAAAGTGCATGAAAATGGCCAATTTACTCACTCTGAGTTCTCAAAAAGGGTTTCTTCACCCAGGGAAGTTAATTAAATACCATTTGGAGGCATTTAATGTTCGAGCAAAAACGGCTGATTTTCGACAAAAGAGATAACACCCCCCCATTACGTCATGCTTCAGAAATGTGGAAAATGGTCCGTTTTCAAATGTTTTATTTTTGAACGTCAGTTCATATTTGTAGGTGGATCATCAGTGTTAGAGCTAAAATTAGCATGTTTAAAGTGATTTTCATGCTTCCAGGGGCTCGGGAAGTGAATTAAATACTATTTGGAGGCATTTAATGCTCAATCAAAAACAGCTGATTTTTGACAAAAGAGATAACACCCCCCCATTATGTCATGCTTCAGAAATGTGGAAAATGGTCCGTTTTCAAATGTTTTATTTTTGAACGTCAGTTCACATTTGTAGGTGGATCATCAGTGTTAGAGCTAAAATTACCATGTTTAAAGTGATTTTCATGCTTCCAGGGGCTCGGGAAGTGAATTAAATACTATTTGGAGGCATTTAATGTTCAATCAAAAACAGCTGATTTTTGACAAAAGAGATAACACCCCCCATTACGTCATGCTTCAGAAATGTGGAAAATGGTCCGTTTTCAAATGTTTTATTTTTGAACGTCAGTTCACATTTGTAGGTGGATCATCAGTGTTAGAGCTAAAATTAGCATGTTTAAAGTGATTTTCATGCTTCCAGGGGCCCTAAACACAAGATTTATGGAATGGTTAAAAGTGCATGAAAATGGCCAATTTACTCACTCTGAGTTCTCAAAAAGGGTTTCTTCACCCCGGGAAGTTGATTAAATACCATTTGGAGGCATTTAATGTTCGAGCAAAAACGGCTGATTTTCGACAAAAGAGATAACACCCCCCCATTACGTCATGCTTCAGAAATGTGGAAAATGGTCCGTTTTCAAATGTTTTATTTTTGAACGTCAGTTCATATTTGTAGGTGGATCATCAGTGTTAAAGCTAAAATTAGCTTGTTTAAAGTGATTTTCATGCTTCCAGGGGCTCGGGAAGTGAATTAAATACTATTTGGAGGCATTTATTGTTCAATCAAAAACAGCTGATTTTTGGCAAAAGAGATAACACCCCCCCATTCCGTCATGCTTCAGAAATGTGGAAAATGGTCCGTTTTCAAATGTTTTATTTTTGAACGTCAGTTCACATTTGTAGGTGGATCATCAGTGTTATAGCTAAAATTAGCATGTTTAAAGTGATTTTCATGCTTCCAGGGGCCCTAAACACAAGATTTATGGAATGGTTAAAAGTGCGCGAAAATGGCCAATTTACTCACTCTGAGTTCTCAAAAAGGGTTTCTTCACCCCGGGAAGTTAATTAAATACCATTTGGAGGCATTTAATGTTCGAGCAAAAACGGCTGATTTTTTGACAAAAGAGATAACACCCCCCCCATTACGTCATGCTTCAGAAATGTGGAAAATGGTCCGTTTTCAAATGTTTTATTTTTGAACGTCAGTTCACATTTGTAGGTGGATCATCAGTGTTAGAGCTAAAATTAGCATGTTTAAAGTGATTTTCATGCTTCCAGGGGCTCGGGAAGTGAATTAAATACTATTTGGAGGCATTTAATGTTCAAGCAAAAACAGCTGATTTTTGACAAAAGAGATAACACCCCCCCATTACGTCATGCTTCAGAAATGTGGAAAATGGTCCGTTTTCAAATGTTTCATTTTTGAACGTCAGTTCACATTTGTAGGTGGATCATCAGTGTTAGAGCTAAAATTAGCATGTTTAAAGTGATTTTCATGCTTCCAGGGGCCCTAAACACAAGATTTATGGAATGGTTAAAAGTGCGCGAAAATGGCCAATTTACTCACTCTGAGTTCTCAAAAAGGGTTTCTTCACCCCGGGAAGTTAATTAAATACCATTTGGAGGCATTTAATGTTCGAGCAAAAACGGCTGATTTTTTGACAAAAGAGATAACACCCCCCCATTACGTCATGCTTCAGAAATGTGGAAAATGGTCCGTTTTCAAATGTTTTATTTTTGAACGTCAGTTCACATTTGTAGGTGGATCATCAGTGTTAGAGCTAAAATTAGCATGTTTAAAGTGATTTTCATGCTTCCAGGGGCCCTAAACACAAGATTTATGGAATGGTTAAAAGTGCATGAAAATGGCCAATTTACTCACTCTGAGTTCTCAAAAAGGGTTTCTTCACCCCGGGAAGTTAATTAAATACCATTTGGAGGCATTTAATGTTCGAGCAAAAACGGCTGATTTTCGACAAAAGAGATAACACCCCCCCATTACGTCATGCTTCAGAAATGTGGAAAATGGTCCGTTTTCAAATGTTTTATTTTTGAACGTCAGTTCACATTTGTAGGTGGATCATCAGTGTTAGAGCTAAAATTAGCATGTTTAAGTGATTTTCATGCTTCCAGGGGCTCGGGAAGTGAATTAAATACTATTTGGAGGCATTTAATGCTCAATCAAAAACAGCAGATTTTTGACAAAAGAGATAACACCCCCCCATTACGTCATGCTTCAGAAATGTGGAAAATGGTCCATTTTCAAATGTTTTATTTTTGAACGTCAGTTCACATTTGTAGGTGGATCATCAGTGTTAGAGCTAAAATTAGCATGTTTAAAGTGATTTTCATGCTTCCAGGAGCCCTAAACACAAGATTTATGGAATGGATAAAAAACCATGAAAATGGCCAATTTACTCACTCTGAGTTCTCAAAAAGGGTTTCTTCACCCCGGGAAGTTAATTAAATACCATTTGGAGGCATTTAATGTTTGAGCAAAAACGGCTGATTTTCGACAAAAGAGATAACACCCCCCCATTACGTCATGCTTCAGAAATGTGGAAAATGGTCCGTTTTCAAATGTTTTATTTTTGAACGTCAGTTCACATTTGTAGGTGGATCATCAGTGTTAGAGCTAAAATTAGCATGTTTAAAGTGATTTTCATGCTTCCAGGGGCTCGGGAAGTGAATCAAATACTATTTGGAGGCATTTAATGTTCAATCAAAAACAGCTGATTTTTGACAAAAGAGATAACACCCCCCCATTACGTCATGCTTCAGAAATGTGGAAAATGGTCCGTTTTCAAATGTTTTATTTTTGAACGTCAGTTCATATTTGTAGGTGGATCATCAGTGTTAGAGCTAAAATTAGCATGTTTAAAGTGATTTTCATGCTTCCTGGGGCCCTAAACACAAGATTTATGGAATGGTTAAAAGTCCATGAAAATGGCCAATTTACTCACTCTGAGTTCTCAAAAAGGGTTTCTTCACCCCGGGAAGTTAATTAAATACCATTTGGAGGCATTTAATGTTCGAGCAAAAACGGCTGATTTTCGACAAAAGAGATAACACCCCCCATTACGTCATGCTTCAGAAATGTGGAAAATGGTCCGTTTTTAAATGTTTTATTTTTGAACGTCAGTTCACATTTGTAGGTGGATCATCAGTGTTAGAGCTAAAATTAGCATGTTTAAAGTGATTTTCATGCTTCCAGGGGCCCTAAACACAAGATTTATGGAATGGTTAAAAGTGCATGAAAATGGCCAATTTGCTCACTCTGAGTTCTCAAAAAGGGTTTCTTCACCCCGGGAAGTTAATTAAATACCATTTGGAGGCATTTAATGTTCGAGCAAAAACGGCTGATTTTCGACAAAAGAGATAACACCCCCCCATTACGTCATGCTTCAGAAATGTGAAAAATGGTCCGTTTTCAAATGTTTTATTTTTGAACGTCAGTTCACATTTGTAGGTGGATCATCAATGTTAGAGCTAAAATTAGCATGTTTAAAGTGATTTTCATGCTTCCAGGGGCTCGGGAAGTGAATTAAATACTATTTGGAGGCATTTAATGTTCAAGCAAAAACAGCAGATTTTTGACAAAAGAGATAACACCCCCCCCCCATTACGTCATGCTTCAGAAATGTGGAAAATGGTCCGTTTTCAAATGTTTTATTTTTGAACGTCAGTTCACATTTGTAGGTGGATCATCAGTGTTAGAGCTAAAATTAGCATGTTTAAAGTGATTTTCATGCTTCCAGGGGCCCTAAACACAAGATTTATGGAATGGTTAAAAGTGCATGAAAATGGCCAATTTACTCACTCTGAGTTCTCAAAAAGGGTTTCTTCACCCCGGGAAGTTAATTAAATACCATTTGGAGGCATTTAATGTTTGAGCAAAAACGGCTGATTTTCGACAAAAGAGATAACACCCCCCCATTACGTCATGCTTCAGAAATGTGGAAAATGGTCCGTTTTCAAATGTTTTATTTTTGAACGTCAGTTCACATTTGTAGGTGGATCATCAGTGTTAGAGCTAAAATTAGCATGTTTAAAGTGATTTTCATGCTTCCAGGAGCTCGGGAAGTGAATCAAATACTATTTGGAGGCATTTAATGTTCAATCAAAAACAGCTGATTTTTGACAAAAGAGATAACACCCCCCCATTACGTCATGCTTCAGAAATGTGGAAAACTGGTCCGTTTTCAAATGTTTTATTTTTGAACGTCAGTTCATATTTGTAGGTGGATCATCAGTGTTAGAGCTAAAATTAGCATGTTTAAAGTGATTTTCATGCTTCCAGGGGCCCTAAACACAAGATTTATGGAATGGTTAAAAGTCCATGAAAATGGCCAATTTACTCACTCTGAGTTCTCAAAAAGGGTTTCTTCACCCCGGGAAGTTAATTAAATACCATTTGGAGGCATTTAATGTTCGAGCAAAAACGGCTGATTTTCGACAAAAGAGATAACACCCCCCCATTACGTCATGCTTCAGAAATGTGGAAAATGGTCCGTTTTCAAATGTTTTATTTTTGAACGTCAGTTCACATTTGTAGGTGGATCATCAGTGTTAGAGCTAAAATTATCATGTTTAGAGTGATTTTCATGCTTCCAGGGGCCCTAAACACAAGATTTATGGAATGGTTAAAAGTGCATGAAAATGGCCAATTTACTCACTCTGAGTTCTCAAAAAGGGTTTCTTCACCCCGGGAAGTTAATTAAATACCATTTGGAGGCATTTATTGTTTGAGCAAAAACGGCTGCTTTTCGACAAAAGAGATAACACCCCCCCATTACGTCATGCTTCAGAAATGTGGAAAATGGTCCGTTTTCAAATGTTTTATTTTTGAACGTCAGTTCACATTTGTAGGTGGATCATCAGTGTTAGAGCTAAAATTAGCATGTTTAAAGTGATTTTCATGCTTCCAGGGGCTCGGGAAGTGAATCAAATACTATTTGGAGGCATTTAATGTTCAATCAAAAACAGCTGATTTTTGACAAAAGAGATAACACCCCCCCATTACGTCATGCTTCAGAAATGTGGAAAATGGTCCGTTTTCAAATGTTTTATTTTTGAACGTCAGTTCACATTTGTAGGTGGATCATCAGTGTTAGAGCTAAAATTAGCATGTTTAAAGTGATTTTCATGCTTCCAGGGGCTCGGGAAGTGAATTAAATACTATTTGGAGGTATTTAATGTTCAATCAAAAACATGGCCAATTTACTCACTCTGAGTTCTCAAAAAGGGTTTCTTCACCCCGGGAAGTTAATTAAATACCATTTGGAGGCATTTAATGTTCGAGCAAAAACGGCTGATTTTCGACAAAAGAGATAACACCCCCCCCATTAAGTCATGCTTCAGGAATGTGGAAAATGGTCCGTTTTCAAATGTTTTATTTTTGAACGTCAGTTCACATTTGTAGGTGGATCATCAGTGTTAGAGCTAAAATTAGCATGTTTAAAGTGATTTTCATGCTTCCAGGGGCTCGGGAAGTGAATTAAATACTATTTGGAGGCATTTAATGTTCAAGCAAAAACAGCAGATTTTTGACAAAAGAGATAACACCCCCCCATTACGTCATGCTTCAGAAATGTGGAAAATGGTCCGTTTTCAAATGTTTTATTTTTGAACGTCAGTTCACATTTGTAGGTGGATCATCAGTGTTAGAGCTAAAATTATCATGTTTAAAGTGATTTTCATGCTTCCAGGGGCCCTAAACACAAGATTTATGGAATGGTTAAAAGTGCATGAACATGGCCAATTTACTCACTCTGAGTTCTCAAAAAGGGTTTCTTCACCCCGGGAAGTTAATTAAATACCATTTGGAGGCATTTATTGTTTGAGCAAAAACGGCTGATTTTCGACAAAAGAGATAACACCCCCCCATTCCGTCATGCTTCAGAAATGTGGAAAATGGTCCGTTTTCAAATGTTTTATTTTTGAACGTCAGTTCACATTTGTAGGTGGATCATCAGTGTTAGAGCTAAAATTAGCATGTTTAAAGTGATTTTCATGCTTCCAGGGGCCCTAAACACAAGATTTATGGAATGGTTAAAAGTGCATGAAAATGGCCAATTTACTCACTCTGAGTTCTCAAAAAGGGTTTCTTCACCCCGGGAAGTTAATTAAATACCATTTGGAGGCATTTAATGTTCGAGCAAAAACGGCTGATTTTTTGACAAAAGAGATAACACCCCCCCATTATGTCATGCTTCAGAAATGTGGAAAATGGTCCGTTTTCAAATGTTTTATTTTTGAACGTCAATTCACATTTGTAGGTGGATCATCAGTGTTAGAGCTAAAATTAGCATGTTTAAAGTGATTTTCATGCTTCCAGGGGCCCTAAACACAAGATTTATGGAATGGTTAAAAGTGCATGAAAATGGCCAATTTACTCACTCTGAGTTCTCAAAAAGGGTTTCTTCACCCCGGGAAGTTAATTAAATACCATTTGGAGGCATTTAATGTTCGAGCAAAAACGGCTGATTTTCGACAAAAGAGATAACAGCCCCCCATTACGTCATGCTTCAGAAATGTGGAAAATGGTCCATTTTCAAATGTTTTATTTTTGAACGTCAGTTCACATTTGTAGGTGGATCATCAGTGTTAGAGCTAAAATTAGCATGTTTAAAGTGATTTTCATGCTTCCAGGGGCTCGGGAAGTGAATCAAATACTATTTGGAGGCATTTAATGTTCAATCAAAAACAGCTGATTTTTGACAAAAGAGATAACACCCCCCCATTACGTCATGCTTCAGAAATGTGGAAAATGGTCCGTTTTCAAATGTTTTATTTTTGAACGTCAGTTCACATTTGTAGGTGGATCATCAGTGTTAGAGCTAAAATTAGCATGTTTCAAGTGATTTTCATGCTTTCAGGGACCCTAAACACAAGATTTATGGAATGGTTAAAAGTGCATGAAAATGGCCAATGTACTCACTCTGAGTTCTCAAAAAGGGTTTCTTCACCCCGGGAAGTTAATTAAATACCATTTGGAGGCATTTAATGTTCGAGCAAAAACGGCTGATTTTCGACAAAAGAGATAACACCCCCCCCCATTACGTCATGCTTCAGAAATGTGGAAAATGGTCCGTTTTCAAATGTTTTATTTTTGAACGTCAGTTCACATTTGTAGGTGGATCATCAGTGTTAGAGCTAAAATTAGCATGTTTAAAGTGATTTTCATGCTTCCAGGGGCTCGGGAAGTGAATTAAATACTATTTGGAGGCATTTAATGTTCAATCAAAAACAGCTGATTTTTGACAAAAGAGATAACACCCCCCCATTACGTCATGCTTCAGAAATGTGGAAAATGGTCCGTTATCAAATGTTTTATTTTTAAACGTCAGTTCACATTTGTAGGTGGATCATCAGTGTTAGAGCTAAAATTAGCATGTTTAAAGTGATTTTCATGCTTCCAGGGGCCCTAAACACAAGATTTATGGAATGGTTAAAAGTGCATGAAAATGGCCAATTTACTCACTCTGAGTTCTCAAAAAGGGTTTCTTCACCCAGGGAAGTTAATTAAATACCATTTGGAGGCATTTAATGTTCGAGCAAAAACGGCTGATTTTCGACAAAAGAGATAACACCCCCCCATTACGTCATGCTTCAGAAATGTGGAAAATGGTCCGTTTTCAAATGTTTTATTTTTGAACGTCAGTTCATATTTGTAGGTGGATCATCAGTGTTAGAGCTAAAATTAGCATGTTTAAAGTGATTTTCATGCTTCCAGGGGCTCGGGAAGTGAATTAAATACTATTTGGAGGCATTTAATGCTCAATCAAAAACAGCTGATTTTTGACAAAAGAGATAACACCCCCCCATTACGTCATGCTTCAGAAATGTGGAAAATGGTCCGTTTTCAAATGTTTTATTTTTGAACGTCAGTTCACATTTGTAGGTGGATCATCAGTGTTAGAGCTAAAATTACCATGTTTAAAGTGATTTTCATGCTTCCAGGGGCTCGGGAAGTGAATTAAATACTATTTGGAGGCATTTAATGTTCAATCAAAAACAGCTGATTTTTGACAAAAGAGATAACACCCCCCCCATTACGTCATGCTTCAGAAATGTGGAAAATGGTCCGTTTTCAAATGTTTTATTTTTGAACGTCAGTTCACATTTGTAGGTGGATCATCAGTGTTAGAGCTAAAATTATCATGTTTAGAGTGATTTTCATGCTTCCAGGGGCCCTAAACACAAGATTTATGGAATGGTTAAAAGTGCATGAAAATGGCCAATTTACTCACTCTGAGTTCTCAAAAAGGGTTTCTTCACCCCGGGAAGTTAATTAAATACCATTTGGAGGCATTTATTGTTTGAGCAAAAACGGCTGCTTTTCGACAAAAGAGATAACACCCCCCCATTACGTCATGCTTCAGAAATGTGGAAAATGGTCCGTTTTCAAATGTTTTATTTTTGAACGTCAGTTCACATTTGTAGGTGGATCATCAGTGTTAGAGCTAAAATTAGCATGTTTAAAGTGATTTTCATGCTTCCAGGGGCTCGGGAAGTGAATCAAATACTATTTGGAGGCATTTAATGTTCAATCAAAAACAGCTGATTTTTGACAAAAGAGATAACACCCCCCCATTACGTCATGCTTCAGAAATGTGGAAAATGGTCCGTTTTCAAATGTTTTATTTTTGAACGTCAGTTCACATTTGTAGGTGGATCATCAGTGTTAGAGCTAAAATTAGCATGTTTAAAGTGATTTTCATGCTTCCAGGGGCTCGGGAAGTGAATTAAATACTATTTGGAGGTATTTAATGTTCAATCAAAAACATGGCCAATTTACTCACTCTGAGTTCTCAAAAAGGGTTTCTTCACCCCGGGAAGTTAATTAAATACCATTTGGAGGCATTTAATGTTCGAGCAAAAACGGCTGATTTTCGACAAAAGAGATAACACCCCCCCCATTAAGTCATGCTTCAGGAATGTGGAAAATGGTCCGTTTTCAAATGTTTTATTTTTGAACGTCAGTTCACATTTGTAGGTGGATCATCAGTGTTAGAGCTAAAATTAGCATGTTTAAAGTGATTTTCATGCTTCCAGGGGCTCGGGAAGTGAATTAAATACTATTTGGAGGCATTTAATGTTCAAGCAAAAACAGCAGATTTTTGACAAAAGAGATAACACCCCCCCATTACGTCATGCTTCAGAAATGTGGAAAATGGTCCGTTTTCAAATGTTTTATTTTTGAACGTCAGTTCACATTTGTAGGTGGATCATCAGTGTTAGAGCTAAAATTATCATGTTTAAAGTGATTTTCATGCTTCCAGGGGCCCTAAACACAAGATTTATGGAATGGTTAAAAGTGCATGAACATGGCCAATTTACTCACTCTGAGTTCTCAAAAAGGGTTTCTTCACCCCGGGAAGTTAATTAAATACCATTTGGAGGCATTTATTGTTTGAGCAAAAACGGCTGATTTTCGACAAAAGAGATAACACCCCCCCATTCCGTCATGCTTCAGAAATGTGGAAAATGGTCCGTTTTCAAATGTTTTATTTTTGAACGTCAGTTCACATTTGTAGGTGGATCATCAGTGTTAGAGCTAAAATTAGCATGTTTAAAGTGATTTTCATGCTTCCAGGGGCCCTAAACACAAGATTTATGGAATGGTTAAAAGTGCATGAAAATGGCCAATTTACTCACTCTGAGTTCTCAAAAAGGGTTTCTTCACCCAGGGAAGTTAATTAAATACCATTTGGAGGCATTTAATGTTCGAGCAAAAACGGCTGATTTTCGACAAAAGAGATAACACCCCCCCATTACGTCATGCTTCAGAAATGTGGAAAATGGTCCGTTTTCAAATGTTTTATTTTTGAACGTCAGTTCATATTTGTAGGTGGATCATCAGTGTTAGAGCTAAAATTAGCATGTTTAAAGTGATTTTCATGCTTCCAGGGGCTCGGGAAGTGAATTAAATACTATTTGGAGGCATTTAATGCTCAATCAAAAACAGCTGATTTTTGACAAAAGAGATAACACCCCCCCATTACGTCATGCTTCAGAAATGTGGAAAATGGTCCGTTTTCAAATGTTTTATTTTTGAACGTCAGTTCACATTTGTAGGTGGATCATCAGTGTTAGAGCTAAAATTACCATGTTTAAAGTGATTTTCATGCTTCCAGGGGCTCGGGAAGTGAATTAAATACTATTTGGAGGCATTTAATGTTCAATCAAAAACAGCTGATTTTTGACAAAAGAGATAACACCCCCCCCATTACGTCATGCTTCAGAAATGTGGAAAATGGTCCGTTTTCAAATGTTTTATTTTTGAACGTCAGTTCACATTTGTAGGTGGATCATCAGTGTTAGAGCTAAAATTATCATGTTTAGAGTGATTTTCATGCTTCCAGGGGCCCTAAACACAAGATTTATGGAATGGTTAAAAGTGCATGAAAATGGCCAATTTACTCACTCTGAGTTCTCAAAAAGGGTTTCTTCACCCCGGGAAGTTAATTAAATACCATTTGGAGGCATTTATTGTTTGAGCAAAAACGGCTGCTTTTCGACAAAAGAGATAACACCCCCCCATTACGTCATGCTTCAGAAATGTGGAAAATGGTCCGTTTTCAAATGTTTTATTTTTGAACGTCAGTTCACATTTGTAGGTGGATCATCAGTGTTAGAGCTAAAATTAGCATGTTTAAAGTGATTTTCATGCTTCCAGGGGCTCGGGAAGTGAATCAAATACTATTTGGAGGCATTTAATGTTCAATCAAAAACAGCTGATTTTTGACAAAAGAGATAACACCCCCCCATTACGTCATGCTTCAGAAATGTGGAAAATGGTCCGTTTTCAAATGTTTTATTTTTGAACGTCAGTTCACATTTGTAGGTGGATCATCAGTGTTAGAGCTAAAATTAGCATGTTTAAAGTGATTTTCATGCTTCCAGGGGCTCGGGAAGTGAATTAAATACTATTTGGAGGTATTTAATGTTCAATCAAAAACATGGCCAATTTACTCACTCTGAGTTCTCAAAAAGGGTTTCTTCACCCCGGGAAGTTAATTAAATACCATTTGGAGGCATTTAATGTTCGAGCAAAAACGGCTGATTTTCGACAAAAGAGATAACACCCCCCCCATTAAGTCATGCTTCAGGAATGTGGAAAATGGTCCGTTTTCAAATGTTTTATTTTTGAACGTCAGTTCACATTTGTAGGTGGATCATCAGTGTTAGAGCTAAAATTAGCATGTTTAAAGTGATTTTCATGCTTCCAGGGGCTCGGGAAGTGAATTAAATACTATTTGGAGGCATTTAATGTTCAAGCAAAAACAGCAGATTTTTGACAAAAGAGATAACACCCCCCCATTACGTCATGCTTCAGAAATGTGGAAAATGGTCCGTTTTCAAATGTTTTATTTTTGAACGTCAGTTCACATTTGTAGGTGGATCATCAGTGTTAGAGCTAAAATTATCATGTTTAAAGTGATTTTCATGCTTCCAGGGGCCCTAAACACAAGATTTATGGAATGGTTAAAAGTGCATGAACATGGCCAATTTACTCACTCTGAGTTCTCAAAAAGGGTTTCTTCACCCCGGGAAGTTAATTAAATACCATTTGGAGGCATTTATTGTTTGAGCAAAAACGGCTGATTTTCGACAAAAGAGATAACACCCCCCCATTCCGTCATGCTTCAGAAATGTGGAAAATGGTCCGTTTTCAAATGTTTTATTTTTGAACGTCAGTTCACATTTGTAGGTGGATCATCAGTGTTAGAGCTAAAATTAGCATGTTTAAAGTGATTTTCATGCTTCCAGGGGCCCTAAACACAAGATTTATGGAATGGTTAAAAGTGCATGAAAATGGCCAATTTACTCACTCTGAGTTCTCAAAAAGGGTTTCTTCACCCCGGGAAGTTAATTAAATACCATTTGGAGGCATTTAATGTTCGAGCAAAAACGGCTGATTTTTTGACAAAAGAGATAACACCCCCCCATTATGTCATGCTTCAGAAATGTGGAAAATGGTCCGTTTTCAAATGTTTTATTTTTGAACGTCAGTTCACATTTGTAGGTGGATCATCAGTGTTAGAGCTAAAATTAGCATGTTTAAAGTGATTTTCATGCTTCCAGGGGCCCTAAACACAAGATTTATGGAATGGTTAAAAGTGCATGAAAATGGCCAATTTACTCACTCTGAGTTCTCAAAAAGGGTTTCTTCACCCCGGGAAGTTAATTAAATACCATTTGGAGGCATTTAATGTTCGAGCAAAAACGGCTGATTTTCGACAAAAGAGATAACAGCCCCCCATTACGTCATGCTTCAGAAATGTGGAAAATGGTCCATTTTCAAATGTTTTATTTTTGAACGTCAGTTCACATTTGTAGGTGGATCATCAGTGTTAGAGCTAAAATTAGCATGTTTAAAGTGATTTTCATGCTTCCAGGGGCTCGGGAAGTGAATCAAATACTATTTGGAGGCATTTAATGTTCAATCAAAAACAGCTGATTTTTGACAAAAGAGATAACACCCCCCCATTACGTCATGCTTCAGAAATGTGGAAAATGGTCCGTTTTCAAATGTTTTATTTTTGAACGTCAGTTCACATTTGTAGGTGGATCATCAGTGTTAGAGCTAAAATTAGCATGTTTCAAGTGATTTTCATGCTTTCAGGGACCCTAAACACAAGATTTATGGAATGGTTAAAAGTGCATGAAAATGGCCAATGTACTCACTCTGAGTTCTCAAAAAGGGTTTCTTCACCCCGGGAAGTTAATTAAATACCATTTGGAGGCATTTAATGTTCGAGCAAAAACGGCTGATTTTCGACAAAAGAGATAACACCCCCCCCCATTACGTCATGCTTCAGAAATGTGGAAAATGGTCCGTTTTCAAATGTTTTATTTTTGAACGTCAGTTCACATTTGTAGGTGGATCATCAGTGTTAGAGCTAAAATTAGCATGTTTAAAGTGATTTTCATGCTTCCAGGGGCTCGGGAAGTGAATTAAATACTATTTGGAGGCATTTAATGTTCAATCAAAAACAGCTGATTTTTGACAAAAGAGATAACACCCCCCCATTACGTCATGCTTCAGAAATGTGGAAAATGGTCCGTTATCAAATGTTTTATTTTTGAACGTCAGTTCACATTTGTAGGTGGATCATCAGTGTTAGAGCTAAAATTAGCATGTTTAAAGTGATTTTCATGCTTCCAGGGGCCCTAAACACAAGATTTATGGAATGGTTAAAAGTGCATGAAAATGGCCAATTTACTCACTCTGAGTTCTCAAAAAGGGTTTCTTCACCCAGGGAAGTTAATTAAATACCATTTGGAGGCATTTAATGTTCGAGCAAAAACGGCTGATTTTCGACAAAAGAGATAACACCCCCCCATTACGTCATGCTTCAGAAATGTGGAAAATGGTCCGTTTTCAAATGTTTTATTTTTGAACGTCAGTTCATATTTGTAGGTGGATCATCAGTGTTAGAGCTAAAATTAGCATGTTTAAAGTGATTTTCATGCTTCCAGGGGCTCGGGAAGTGAATTAAATACTATTTGGAGGCATTTAATGCTCAATCAAAAACAGCTGATTTTTGACAAAAGAGATAACACCCCCCCATTACGTCATGCTTCAGAAATGTGGAAAATGGTCCGTTTTCAAATGTTTTATTTTTGAACGTCAGTTCACATTTGTAGGTGGATCATCAGTGTTAGAGCTAAAATTACCATGTTTAAAGTGATTTTCATGCTTCCAGGGGCTCGGGAAGTGAATTAAATACTATTTGGAGGCATTTAATGTTCAATCAAAAACAGCTGATTTTTGACAAAAGAGATAACACCCCCCCCATTACGTCATGCTTCAGAAATGTGGAAAATGGTCCGTTTTCAAATGTTTTATTTTTGAACGTCAGTTCACATTTGTAGGTGGATCATCAGTGTTAGAGCTAAAATTAGCATGTTTAAAGTGATTTTCATGCTTCCAGGGGCCCTAAACACAAGATTAATGGAATGGTTAAAAGTGCATGAAAATGGCCAATTTACTCACTCTGAGTTCTCAAAAAGGGTTTCTTCACCCCGGGAAGTTGATTAAATACCATTTGGAGGCATTTAATGTTCGAGCAAAAACGGCTGATTTTCGACAAAAGAGATAACACCCCCCCATTACGTCATGCTTCAGAAATGTGGAAAATGGTCCGTTTTCAAATGTTTTATTTTTGAACGTCAGTTCATATTTGTAGGTGGATCATCAGTGTTAAAGCTAAAATTAGCTTGTTTAAAGTGATTTTCATGCTTCCAGGGGCTCGGGAAGTGAATTAAATACTATTTGGAGGCATTTATTGTTCAATCAAAAACAGCTGATTTTTGGCAAAAGAGATAACACCCCCCCATTCCGTCATGCTTCAGAAATGTGGAAAATGGTCCGTTTTCAAATGTTTTATTTTTGAACGTCAGTTCACATTTGTAGGTGGATCATCAGTGTTATAGCTAAAATTAGCATGTTTAAAGTGATTTTCATGCTTCCAGGGGCCCTAAACACAAGATTTATGGAATGGTTAAAAGTGCGCGAAAATGGCCAATTTACTCACTCTGAGTTCTCAAAAAGGGTTTCTTCACCCCGGGAAGTTAATTAAATACCATTTGGAGGCATTTAATGTTCGAGCAAAAACGGCTGATTTTTTGACAAAAGAGATAACACCCCCCCATTACGTCATGCTTCAGAAATGTGGAAAATGGTCCGTTTTCAAATGTTTTATTTTTGAACGTCAGTTCACATTTGTAGGTAGATCATCAGTGTTAGAGCTAAAATTAGCATGTTTAAAGTGATTTTCATGCTTCCAGGGGCTCGGGAAGTGAATTAAATACTATTTGGAGGCATTTAATGTTCAAGCAAAAACAGCTGATTTTTGACAAAAGAGATAACACCCCCCCATTACGTCATGCTTCAGAAATGTGGAAAATGGTCCGTTTTCAAATGTTTCATTTTTGAACGTCAGTTCACATTTGTAGGTGGATCATCAGTGTTAGAGCTAAAATTAGCATGTTTAAAGTGATTTTCATGCTTCCAGGGGCCCTAAACACAAGATTTATGGAATGGTTAAAAGTGCGCGAAAATGGCCAATTTACTCACTCTGAGTTCTCAAAAAGGGTTTCTTCACCCCGGGAAGTTAATTAAATACCATTTGGAGGCATTTAATGTTCGAGCAAAAACGGCTGATTTTTTGACAAAAGAGATAACACCCCCCCATTACGTCATGCTTCAGAAATGTGGAAAATGGTCCGTTTTCAAATGTTTTATTTTTGAACGTCAGTTCACATTTGTAGGTGGATCATCAGTGTTAGAGCTAAAATTAGCATGTTTAAAGTGATTTTCATGCTTCCAGGGGCCCTAAACACAAGATTTATGGAATGGTTAAAAGTGCATGAAAATGGCCAATTTACTCACTCTGAGTTCTCAAAAAGGGTTTCTTCACCCCGGGAAGTTAATTAAATACCATTTGGAGGCATTTAATGTTCGAGCAAAAACGGCTGATTTTCGACAAAAGAGATAACACCCCCCCATTACGTCATGCTTCAGAAATGTGGAAAATGGTCCGTTTTCAAATGTTTTATTTTTGAACGTCAGTTCACATTTGTAGGTGGATCATCAGTGTTAGAGCTAAAATTAGCATGTTTAAGTGATTTTCATGCTTCCAGGGGCTCGGGAAGTGAATTAAATACTATTTGGAGGCATTTAATGCTCAATCAAAAACAGCAGATTTTTGACAAAAGAGATAACACCCCCCCATTACGTCATGCTTCAGAAATGTGGAAAATGGTCCATTTTCAAATGTTTTATTTTTGAACGTCAGTTCACATTTGTAGGTGGATCATCAGTGTTAGAGCTAAAATTAGCATGTTTAAAGTGATTTTCATGCTTCCAGGAGCCCTAAACACAAGATTTATGGAATGGATAAAAAACCATGAAAATGGCCAATTTACTCACTCTGAGTTCTCAAAAAGGGTTTCTTCACCCCGGGAAGTTAATTAAATACCATTTGGAGGCATTTAATGTTCGAGCAAAAACGGCTGATTTTCGACAAAAGAGATAACACCCCCCCCCATTACGTCATGCTTCAGAAATGTGGAAAATGGTCCGTTTTCAAATGTTTTATTTTTGAACGTCAGTTCACATTTGTAGGTGGATCATCAGTGTTAGAGCTAAAATTAGCATGTTTAAAGTGATTTTCATGCTTCCAGGGGCTCGGGAAGTGAATTAAATACTATTTGGAGGCATTTAATGTTCAATCAAAAACAGCTGATTTTTGACAAAAGAGATAACACCCCCCCATTACGTCATGCTTCAGAAATGTGGAAAATGGTCCGTTATCAAATGTTTTATTTTTGAACGTCAGTTCACATTTGTAGGTGGATCATCAGTGTTAGAGCTAAAATTAGCATGTTTAAAGTGATTTTCATGCTTCCAGGGGCCCTAAACACAAGATTTATGGAATGGTTAAAAGTGCATGAAAATGGCCAATTTACTCACTCTGAGTTCTCAAAAAGGGTTTCTTCACCCAGGGAAGTTAATTAAATACCATTTGGAGGCATTTAATGTTCGAGCAAAAACGGCTGATTTTCGACAAAAGAGATAACACCCCCCCATTACGTCATGCTTCAGAAATGTGGAAAATGGTCCGTTTTCAAATGTTTTATTTTTGAACGTCAGTTCATATTTGTAGGTGGATCATCAGTGTTAGAGCTAAAATTAGCATGTTTAAAGTGATTTTCATGCTTCCAGGGGCTCGGGAAGTGAATTAAATACTATTTGGAGGCATTTAATGCTCAATCAAAAACAGCTGATTTTTGACAAAAGAGATAACACCCCCCCATTACGTCATGCTTCAGAAATGTGGAAAATGGTCCGTTTTCAAATGTTTTATTTTTGAACGTCAGTTCACATTTGTAGGTGGATCATCAGTGTTAGAGCTAAAATTACCATGTTTAAAGTGATTTTCATGCTTCCAGGGGCTCGGGAAGTGAATTAAATACTATTTGGAGGCATTTAATGTTCAATCAAAAACAGCTGATTTTTGACAAAAGAGATAACACCCCCCCATTACGTCATGCTTCAGAAATGTGGAAAATGGTCCGTTTTCAAATGTTTTATTTTTGAACGTCAGTTCACATTTGTAGGTGGATCATCAGTGTTAGAGCTAAAATTAGCATGTTTAAAGTGATTTTCATGCTTCCAGGGGCCCTAAACACAAGATTAATGGAATGGTTAAAAGTGCATGAAAATGGCCAATTTACTCACTCTGAGTTCTCAAAAAGGGTTTCTTCACCCCGGGAAGTTGATTAAATACCATTTGGAGGCATTTAATGTTCGAGCAAAAACGGCTGATTTTCGACAAAAGAGATAACACCCCCCCATTACGTCATGCTTCAGAAATGTGGAAAATGGTCCGTTTTCAAATGTTTTATTTTTGAACGTCAGTTCATATTTGTAGGTGGATCATCAGTGTTAAAGCTAAAATTAGCTTGTTTAAAGTGATTTTCATGCTTCCAGGGGCTCGGGAAGTGAATTAAATACTATTTGGAGGCATTTATTGTTCAATCAAAAACAGCTGATTTTTGGCAAAAGAGATAACACCCCCCCATTCCGTCATGCTTCAGAAATGTGGAAAATGGTCCGTTTTCAAATGTTTTATTTTTGAACGTCAGTTCACATTTGTAGGTGGATCATCAGTGTTATAGCTAAAATTAGCATGTTTAAAGTGATTTTCATGCTTCCAGGGGCCCTAAACACAAGATTTAAGGAATGGTTAAAAGTGCGCGAAAATGGCCAATTTACTCACTCTGAGTTCTCAAAAAGGGTTTCTTCACCCCGGGAAGTTAATTAAATACCATTTGGAGGCATTTAATGTTCGAGCAAAAACGGCTGATTTTTTGACAAAAGAGATAACACCCCCCCATTACGTCATGCTTCAGAAATGTGGAAAATGGTCCGTTTTCAAATGTTTTATTTTTGAACGTCAGTTCACATTTGTAGGTGGATCATCAGTGTTAGAGCTAAAATTAGCATGTTTAAAGTGATTTTCATGCTTCCAGGGGCTCGGGAAGTGAATTAAATACTATTTGGAGGCATTTAATGTTCAAGCAAAAACAGCTGATTTTTGACAAAAGAGATAACACCCCCCATTACGTCATGCTTCAGAAATGTGGAAAATGGTCCGTTTTCAAATGTTTCATTTTTGAACGTCAGTTCACATTTGTAGGTGGATCATCAGTGTTAGAGCTAAAATTAGCATGTTTAAAGTGATTTTCATGCTTCCAGGGGCCCTAAACACAAGATTTATGGAATGGTTAAAAGTGCGCGAAAATGGCCAATTTACTCACTCTGAGTTCTCAAAAAGGGTTTCTTCACCCCGGGAAGTTAATTAAATACCATTTGGAGGCATTTAATGTTCGAGCAAAAACGGCTGATTTTTTGACAAAAGAGATAACACCCCCCCATTACGTCATGCTTCAGAAATGTGGAAAATGGTCCGTTTTCAAATGTTTTATTTTTGAACGTCAGTTCACATTTGTAGGTGGATCATCAGTGTTAGAGCTAAAATTAGCATGTTTAAGTGATTTTCATGCTTCCAGGGGCTCGCGAAGTGAATTAAATACTATTTGGAGGCATTTAATGCTCAATCAAAAACAGCAGATTTTTGACAAAAGAGATAACACCCCCCCATTACGTCATGCTTCAGAAATGTGGAAAATGGTCCATTTTCAAATGTTTTATTTTTGAACGTCAGTTCACATTTGTAGGTGGATCATCAGTGTTAGAGCTAAAATTAGCATGTTTAAAGTGATTTTCATGCTTCCAGGAGCCCTAAACACAAGATTTATGGAATGGATAAAAAACCATGAAAATGGCCAATTTACTCACTCTGAGTTCTCAAAAAGGGTTTCTTCACCCCGGGAAGTTAATTAAATACCATTTGGAGGCATTTAATGTTTGAGCAAAAACGGCTGATTTTCGACAAAAGAGATAACACCCCCCCATTACGTCATACTTCAGAAATGTGGAAAATGGTCCGTTTTCAAATGTTTTATTTTTGAACGTCAGTTCACGTTTGTAGGTGGATCATCAGTGTTAGAGCTAAAATTAGCATGTTTAAAGTGATTTTCATGCTTCCAGGGGCTCGGGAAGTGAATCAAATACTATTTGGAGGCATTTAATGTTCAATCAAAAACAGCTGATTTTTGACAAAAGAGATAACACCCCCCCATTACGTCATGCTTCAGAAATGTGGAAAATGGTCCGTTTTCAAATGTTTTATTTTTGAACGTCAGTTCATATTTGTAGGTGGATCATCAGTGTTAGAGCTAAAATTAGCATGTTTAAAGTGATTTTCATGCTTCCAGGGGCCCTAAACACAAGATTTATGGAATGGTTAAAAGTCCATGAAAATGGCCAATTTACTCACTCTGAGTTCTCAAAAAGGGTTTCTTCACCCCGGGAAGTTAATTAAATACCATTTGGAGGCATTTAATGTTCGAGCAAAAACGGCTGATTTTCGACAAAAGAGATAACACCCCCCCATTACGTCATGCTTCAGAAATGTGGAAAATGGTCCGTTTTTAAATGTTTTATTTTTGAACGTCAGTTCACATTTGTAGGTGGATCATCAGTGTTAGAGCTAAAATTAGCATGTTTAAAGTGATTTTCATGCTTCCAGGGGCCCTAAACACAAGATTTATGGAATGGTTAAAAGTGCATGAAAATGGCCAATTTGCTCACTCTGAGTTCTCAAAAAGGGTTTCTTCACCCCGGGAAGTTAATTAAATACCATTTGGAGGCATTTAATGTTCGAGCAAAAACGGCTGATTTTCGACAAAAGAGATAACACCCCCCCATTACGTCATGCTTCAGAAATGTGAAAAATGGTCCGTTTTCAAATGTTTTATTTTTGAACGTCAGTTCACATTTGTAGGTGGATCATCAATGTTAGAGCTAAAATTAGCATGTTTAAAGTGATTTTCATGCTTCCAGGGGCTCGGGAAGTGAATTAAATACTATTTGGAGGCATTTAATGTTCAAGCAAAAACAGCAGATTTTTGACAAAAGAGATAACACCCCCCCCATTACGTCATGCTTCAGAAATGTGGAAAATGGTCCGTTTTCAAATGTTTTATTTTTGAACGTCAGTTCACATTTGTAGGTGGATCATCAGTGTTAGAGCTAAAATTATCATGTTTAAAGTGATTTTCATGCTTCCAGGGGCCCTAAACACAAGATTTATGGAATGGTTAAAAGTGCATGAAAATGGCCAATTTACTCACTCTGAGTTCTCAAAAAGGGTTTCTTCACCCGGGAAGTTAATTAAATACCATTTGGAGGCATTTATTGTTTGAGCAAAAACGGCTGATTTTCGACAAAAGAGATAACACCCCCCCATTACATCATGCTTCAGAAATGTGGAAAATGGTCCGTTTTCAAATGTTTTATTTTTGAACGTCAGTTCACATTTGTAGGTGGATCATCAGTGTTAGAGCTAAAATTAGCATGTTTAAAGTGATTTTCATGCTTCCAGGGGCTCGGGAAGTGAATCAAATACTATTTGGAGGCATTTAATGTTCAATCAAAAACAGCTGATTTTTGACAAAAGAGATAACACCCCCCCATTACGTCATGCTTCAGAAATGTGGAAAATGGTCCGTTTTCAAATGTTTTATTTTTGAACGTCAGTTCACATTTGTAGGTGGATCATCAGTGTTAGAGCTAAAATTAGCATGTTTAAAGTGATTTTCATGCTTCCAGGGGCCCTAAACACAAGATTTATGGAATGGTTAAAAGTGCATGAAAATGGCCAATTTACTCACTCTGAGTTCTCAAAAAGGGTTTCTTCACCCCGGGAAGTTAATTAAATACCATTTGGAGGCATTTAATGTTTGAGCAAAAACGGCTGATTTTCGACAAAAGAGATAACACCCCCCCATTACGTCATGCTTCAGAAATGTGGAAAATGGTCCGTTTTCAAATGTTTTATTTTTGAACGTCAGTTCACATTTGTAGGTGGATCATCAGTGTTAGAGCTAAAATTAGCATGTTTAAAGTGATTTTCATGCTTCCAGGGGCTCGGGAAGTGAATCAAATACTATTTGGAGGCATTTAATGTTCAATCAAAAACAGCTGATTTTTGACAAAAGAGATAACACCCCCCATTACGTCATGCTTCAGAAATGTGGAAAATGGTCCGTTTTCAAATGTTTTATTTTTGAACGTCAGTTCATATTTGTAGGTGGATCATCAGTGTTAGAGCTAAAATGAGCATGTTTAAAGTGATTTTCATGCTTCCAGGGGCCCTAAACACAAGATTTATGGAATGGTTAAAAGTCCATGAAAATGGCCAATTTACTCACTCTGAGTTCTCAAAAAGGGTTTCTTCACCCCGGGAAGTTAATTAAATACCATTTGGAGGCATTTAATGTTCGAGCAAAAACGGCTGATTTTCGACAAAAGAGATAACACCCCCCCATTACGTCATGCTTCAGAAATGTGGAAAATGGTCCATTTTCAAATGTTTTATTTTTGAACGTCAGTTCACATTTGTAGGTGGATCATCAGTGTTAGAGCTAAAATTAGCATGTTTAAAGTGATTTTCATGCTTCCAGGAGCCCTAAACACAAGATTTATGGAATGGATAAAAAACCATGAAAATGGCCAATTTACTCACTCTGAGTTCTCAAAAAGGGTTTCTTCACCCCGGGAAGTTAATTAAATACCATTTGGAGGCATTTATTGTTTGAGCAAAAACGGCTGATTTTCGACAAAAGAGATAACACCCCCCCATTACGTCATGCTTCAGAAATGTGGAAAATGGTCCGTTTTCAAATGTTTTATTTTTGAACGTCAGTTCACATTTGTAGGTGGATCATCAGTGTTAGAGCTAAAATTAGCATGTTTAAAGTGATTTTCATGCTTCCAGGGGCTCGGGAAGTGAATCAAATACTATTTGGAGGCATTTAATGTTCAATCAAAAACAGCTGATTTTTGACAAAAGAGATAACACCCCCCCATTACGTCATGCTTCAGAAATGTGGAAAATGGTCCGTTTTCAAATGTTTTATTTTTGAACGTCAGTTCACATTTGTAGGTGGATCATCAGTGTTAGAGCTAAAATTAGCATGTTTAAAGTGATTTTCATGCTTCCAGGGGCTCGGGAAGTGAATTAAATACTATTTGGAGGCATTTAATGTTCAATCAAAAACATGGCCAATTTACTCACTCTGAGTTCTCAAAAAGGGTTTCTTCACCCCGGGAAGTTAATTAAATACCATTTGGAGGCATTTAATGTTCGAGCAAAAACGGCTGATTTTCGACAAAAGAGATAACACCCCCCCCATTAAGTCATGCTTCAGGAATGTGGAAAATGGTCCATTTTCAAATGTTTTATTTTTGAACGTCAGTTCACATTTGTAGGTGGATCATCAGTGTTAGAGCTAAAATTAGCATGTTTAAAGTGATTTTCATGCTTCCAGGGGCTCGGGAAGTGAATTAAATACTATTTGGAGGCATTTAATGTTCAAGCAAAAACAGCAGATTTTTGACAAAAGAGATAACACCCCCCCATTACGTCATGCTTCAGAAATGTGGAAAATGGTCCGTTTTCAAATGTTTTATTTTTGAACGTCAGTTCACATTTGTAGGTGGATCATCAGTGTTAGAGCTAAAATTATCATGTTTAAAGTGATTTTCATGCTTCCAGGGGCCCTAAACACAAGATTTATGGAATGGTTAAAAGTGCATGAAAATGGCCAATTTACTCACTCTGAGTTCTCAAAAAGGGTTTCTTCTCCCCGGGAAGTTAATTAAATACCATTTGGAGGCATTTATTGTTTGAGCAAAAACGGCTGATTTTCGACAAAAGAGATAACACCCCCCCATTCCGTCATGCTTCAGACATGTGGAAAATGGTCCGTTTTCAAATGTTTTATTTTTGAACGTCAGTTCACATTTGTAGGTGGATCATCAGTGTTAGAGCTAAAATTAGCATGTTTAAAGTGATTTTCATGCTTCCAGGGGCCCTAAACACAAGATTTATGGAATGGTTAAAAGTGCATGAAAATGGCCAATTTACTCACTCTGAGTTCTCAAAAAGGGTTTCTTCACCCCGGGAAGTTAATTAAATACCATTTGGAGGCATTTAATGTTCGAGCAAAAACGGCTGATTTTTTGACAAAAGAGATAACACCCCCCCATTATGTCATGCTTCAGAAATGTGGAAAATGGTCCGTTTTCAAATGTTTTATTTTTGAACGTCAGTTCACATTTGTAGGTGGATCATCAGTGTTAGAGCTAAAATTAGCATGTTTAAAGTGATTTTCATGCTTCCAGGGGCCCTAAACACAAGATTTATGGAATGGTTAAAAGTGCATGAAAATGGCCAATTTACTCACTCTGAGTTCTCAAAAAGGGTTTCTTCACCCCGGGAAGTTAATTAAATACCATTTGGAGGCATTTAATGTTCGAGCAAAAACGGCTGATTTTCGACAAAAGAGATAACACCCCCCCATTACGTCATGCTTCAGAAATGTGGAAAATGGTCCGTTTTCAAATGTTTTATTTTTGAACGTCAGTTCACATTTGTAGGTGGATCATCAGTGTTAGAGCTAAAATTAGCATGTTTAAAGTGATTTTCATGCTTCCAGGGGCTCGGGAAGTGAATCAAATACTATTTGGAGGCATTTAATGTTCAATCAAAAACAGCTGATTTTTGACAAAAGAGATAACACCCCCCCATTACGTCATGCTTCAGAAATGTGGAAAATGGTCCGTTTTCAAATGTTTTATTTTTGAACGTCAGTTCACATTTGTAGGTGGATCATCAGTGTTAGAGCTAAAATTAGCATGTTTCAAGTGATTTTCATGCTTTCAGGGACCCTAAACACAAGATTTATGGAATGGTTAAAAGTGCATGAAAATGGCCAATGTACTCACTCTGAGTTCTCAAAAAGGGTTTCTTCACCCCGGGAAGTTAATTAAATACCATTTGGAGGCATTTAATGTTCGAGCAAAAACGGCTGATTTTCGACAAAAGAGATAACACCCCCCCCATTACGTCATGCTTCAGGAATGTGGAAAATGGTCCGTTTTCAATTGTTTTATTTTTGAACGTCAGTTCACATTTGTAGGTGGATCATCAGTGTTAGAGCTAAAATTAGCATGTTTAGAGTGATTTTCATGCTTCCAGGGGCTCGGGAAGTGAATTAAATACTATTTGGAGGCATTTAATGTTCAATCAAAAACAGCTGATTTTTTACAAAAGAGATAACACCCCCCCATTACGTCATGCTTCAGAAATGTGGAAAATGGTCCGTTTTCAAATGTTTTATTTTTGAACGTCAGTTCACATTTGTAGGTGGATCATCAGTGTTATAGCTAAAATTGGCATGTTTAAAGTGATTTTCATGCTTCCAGGGGCCCTAAACACAAGATTTATGGAATGGTTAAAAGTGCGCGAAAATGGCCAATTTACTCACTCTGAGTTCTCAAAAAGGGTTTCTTCACCCCGGGAAGTTAATTAAATACCATTTGGAGGCATTTAATGTTCGAGCAAAAACGGCTGATTTTCGACAAAAGAGATAACACCCCCCCATTACGTCATGCTTCAGAAATGTGGAAAATGGTCCATTTTCAAATGTTTTATTTTTGAACGTCAGTTCACATTTGTAGGTGGATCATCAGTGTTAGAGCTAAAATTAGCATGTTTAAAGTGATTTTCATGCTTCCAGGGGCTCGGGAAGTGAATTAAATACTATTTGGAGGCATTTAATGTTCAAGCAAAAACAGTTGATTTTTGACAAAAGAGATAACACCCCCCCTATTACGTCATGCTTCAGAAATGTGGAAAATGGTCCGTTTTCAAATGTTTTATTTTTGAACGTCAGTTCACATTTGTAGGTGGATCATCAGTGTTAGAGCTAAAATTAGCATGTTTAAAGTGATTTTCATGCTTCCAGGGGCTCGGGAAGTGAATTAAATACTATTTGGAGGCATTTAATGTTCATGCAAAAACAGCTGATTTTTGACAAAAGAGATAACACCCCCCCATTACGTCATGCTTCAGAAATGTGGAAAATGGTCCGTTTTCAAAAGTTTTATTTTTGAACGTCAGTTCACATTTGTAGGTGGATCATCAGTGTTAGAGCTAAAATTAGCATGTTTAAAGTGATTTTCATGCTTCCAGGGGCCCTAAACACAAGATTTATGGAATGGTAAAAGTGCGCGAAAATGGCCAATTTACTCACTCTGAGTTCTCAAAAAGGGTTTCTTCACCCCGGGAAGATAATTAAATACCATTTGGAGGCATTTAATGTTCGAGCAAAAACGGCTGATTTTTTGACAAAAGAGATAACACCCCCCCATTACGTCATGCTTCAGAAATGTGGAAAATGGTCCGTTTTCAAATGTTTTATTTTTGAACGTCAGTTCACATTTGTAGGTGGATCATCAGTGTTAGAGCTAAAATGAGCATGTTTAAAGTGATTTTCATGCTTCCAGGGGCCCTAAACACAAGATTTATGGAATGGTTAAAAGTGCATGAAAATGGCCAATTTACTCACTCTGAGTTCTCAAAAAGGGTTTCTTCACCCCGGGAAGTTAATTAAATACCATTTGGAGGCATTTAATGTTCGAGCAAAAACGGCTGATTTTCGACAAAAGAGATAACACCCCCCCCATTACGTCATGCTTCAGAAATGTGGAAAATGGTCCGTTTTCAAATGTTTTATTTTTGAACGTCAGTTCATATTTGTAGGTGGATCATCAGTGTTAGAGCTAAAATTAGCATGTTTAAAGTGATTTTCATGCTTCCAGGGGCTCGGGAAGTGAATTAAATACTATTTGGAGGCATTTAATGCTCAATCAAAAACAGCTGATTTTTGACAAAAGAGATAACACCCCCCCATTACGTCATGCTTCAGAAATGTGGAAAATGGTCCGTTTTCAAATGTTTTATTTTTGAACGTCAGTTCACATTTGTAGGTGGATCATCAGTGTTAGAGCTAAAATTACCATGTTTAAAGTGATTTTCATGCTTCCAGGGGCTCGGGAAGTGAATTAAATACTATTTGGAGGCATTTAATGTTCAATCAAAAACAGCTGATTTTTGACAAAAGAGATAACACCCCCCCATTACGTCATGCTTCAGAAATGTGGAAAATGGTCCGTTTTCAAATGTTTTATTTTTGAACGTCAGTTCACATTTGTAGGTGGATCATCAGTGTTAGAGCTAAAATTAGCATGTTTAAAGTGATTTTCATGCTTCCAGGGGCCCTAAACACAAGATTAATGGAATGGTTAAAAGTGCATGAAAATGGCCAATTTACTCACTCTGAGTTCTCAAAAAGGGTTTCTTCACCCCGGGAAGTTGATTAAATACCATTTGGAGGCATTTAATGTTCGAGCAAAAACGGCTGATTTTCGACAAAAGAGATAACACCCCCCCATTACGTCATGCTTCAGAAATGTGGAAAATGGTCCGTTTTCAAATGTTTTATTTTTGAACGTCAGTTCATATTTGTAGGTGGATCATCAGTGTTAAAGCTAAAATTAGCTTGTTTAAAGTGATTTTCATGCTTCCAGGGGCTCGGGAAGTGAATTAAATACTATTTGGAGGCATTTATTGTTCAATCAAAAACAGCTGATTTTTGGCAAAAGAGATAACACCCCCCCATTCCGTCATGCTTCAGAAATGTGGAAAATGGTCCGTTTTCAAATGTTTTATTTTTGAACGTCAGTTCACATTTGTAGGTGGATCATCAGTGTTATAGCTAAAATTAGCATGTTTAAAGTGATTTTCATGCTTCCAGGGGCCCTAAACACAAGATTTAAGGAATGGTTAAAAGTGCGCGAAAATGGCCAATTTACTCACTCTGAGTTCTCAAAAAGGGTTTCTTCACCCCGGGAAGTTAATTAAATACCATTTGGAGGCATTTAATGTTCGAGCAAAAACGGCTGATTTTTTGACAAAAGAGATAACACCCCCCCATTACGTCATGCTTCAGAAATGTGGAAAATGGTCCGTTTTCAAATGTTTTATTTTTGAACGTCAGTTCACATTTGTAGGTGGATCATCAGTGTTAGAGCTAAAATTAGCATGTTTAAAGTGATTTTCATGCTTCCAGGGGCTCGGGAAGTGAATTAAATACTATTTGGAGGCATTTAATGTTCAAGCAAAAACAGCTGATTTTTGACAAAAGAGATAACACCCCCCATTACGTCATGCTTCAGAAATGTGGAAAATGGTCCGTTTTCAAATGTTTCATTTTTGAACGTCAGTTCACATTTGTAGGTGGATCATCAGTGTTAGAGCTAAAATTAGCATGTTTAAAGTGATTTTCATGCTTCCAGGGGCCCTAAACACAAGATTTATGGAATGGTTAAAAGTGCGCGAAAATGGCCAATTTACTCACTCTGAGTTCTCAAAAAGGGTTTCTTCACCCCGGGAAGTTAATTAAATACCATTTGGAGGCATTTAATGTTCGAGCAAAAACGGCTGATTTTTTGACAAAAGAGATAACACCCCCCCATTACGTCATGCTTCAGAAATGTGGAAAATGGTCCGTTTTCAAATGTTTTATTTTTGAACGTCAGTTCACATTTGTAGGTGGATCATCAGTGTTAGAGCTAAAATTAGCATGTTTAAGTGATTTTCATGCTTCCAGGGGCTCGCGAAGTGAATTAAATACTATTTGGAGGCATTTAATGCTCAATCAAAAACAGCAGATTTTTGACAAAAGAGATAACACCCCCCCATTACGTCATGCTTCAGAAATGTGGAAAATGGTCCATTTTCAAATGTTTTATTTTTGAACGTCAGTTCACATTTGTAGGTGGATCATCAGTGTTAGAGCTAAAATTAGCATGTTTAAAGTGATTTTCATGCTTCCAGGAGCCCTAAACACAAGATTTATGGAATGGATAAAAAACCATGAAAATGGCCAATTTACTCACTCTGAGTTCTCAAAAAGGGTTTCTTCACCCCGGGAAGTTAATTAAATACCATTTGGAGGCATTTAATGTTTGAGCAAAAACGGCTGATTTTCGACAAAAGAGATAACACCCCCCCATTACGTCATACTTCAGAAATGTGGAAAATGGTCCGTTTTCAAATGTTTTATTTTTGAACGTCAGTTCACGTTTGTAGGTGGATCATCAGTGTTAGAGCTAAAATTAGCATGTTTAAAGTGATTTTCATGCTTCCAGGGGCTCGGGAAGTGAATCAAATACTATTTGGAGGCATTTAATGTTCAATCAAAAACAGCTGATTTTTGACAAAAGAGATAACACCCCCCCATTACGTCATGCTTCAGAAATGTGGAAAATGGTCCGTTTTCAAATGTTTTATTTTTGAACGTCAGTTCATATTTGTAGGTGGATCATCAGTGTTAGAGCTAAAATTAGCATGTTTAAAGTGATTTTCATGCTTCCAGGGGCCCTAAACACAAGATTTATGGAATGGTTAAAAGTCCATGAAAATGGCCAATTTACTCACTCTGAGTTCTCAAAAAGGGTTTCTTCACCCCGGGAAGTTAATTAAATACCATTTGGAGGCATTTAATGTTCGAGCAAAAACGGCTGATTTTCGACAAAAGAGATAACACCCCCCCATTACGTCATGCTTCAGAAATGTGGAAAATGGTCCGTTTTTAAATGTTTTATTTTTGAACGTCAGTTCACATTTGTAGGTGGATCATCAGTGTTAGAGCTAAAATTAGCATGTTTAAAGTGATTTTCATGCTTCCAGGGGCCCTAAACACAAGATTTATGGAATGGTTAAAAGTGCATGAAAATGGCCAATTTGCTCACTCTGAGTTCTCAAAAAGGGTTTCTTCACCCCGGGAAGTTAATTAAATACCATTTGGAGGCATTTAATGTTCGAGCAAAAACGGCTGATTTTCGACAAAAGAGATAACACCCCCCCATTACGTCATGCTTCAGAAATGTGAAAAATGGTCCGTTTTCAAATGTTTTATTTTTGAACGTCAGTTCACATTTGTAGGTGGATCATCAATGTTAGAGCTAAAATTAGCATGTTTAAAGTGATTTTCATGCTTCCAGGGGCTCGGGAAGTGAATTAAATACTATTTGGAGGCATTTAATGTTCAAGCAAAAACAGCAGATTTTTGACAAAAGAGATAACACCCCCCCCATTACGTCATGCTTCAGAAATGTGGAAAATGGTCCGTTTTCAAATGTTTTATTTTTGAACGTCAGTTCACATTTGTAGGTGGATCATCAGTGTTAGAGCTAAAATTATCATGTTTAAAGTGATTTTCATGCTTCCAGGGGCCCTAAACACAAGATTTATGGAATGGTTAAAAGTGCATGAAAATGGCCAATTTACTCACTCTGAGTTCTCAAAAAGGGTTTCTTCACCCGGGAAGTTAATTAAATACCATTTGGAGGCATTTATTGTTTGAGCAAAAACGGCTGATTTTCGACAAAAGAGATAACACCCCCCCATTACATCATGCTTCAGAAATGTGGAAAATGGTCCGTTTTCAAATGTTTTATTTTTGAACGTCAGTTCACATTTGTAGGTGGATCATCAGTGTTAGAGCTAAAATTAGCATGTTTAAAGTGATTTTCATGCTTCCAGGGGCTCGGGAAGTGAATCAAATACTATTTGGAGGCATTTAATGTTCAATCAAAAACAGCTGATTTTTGACAAAAGAGATAACACCCCCCCATTACGTCATGCTTCAGAAATGTGGAAAATGGTCCGTTTTCAAATGTTTTATTTTTGAACGTCAGTTCACATTTGTAGGTGGATCATCAGTGTTAGAGCTAAAATTAGCATGTTTAAAGTGATTTTCATGCTTCCAGGGGCCCTAAACACAAGATTTATGGAATGGTTAAAAGTGCATGAAAATGGCCAATTTACTCACTCTGAGTTCTCAAAAAGGGTTTCTTCACCCCGGGAAGTTAATTAAATACCATTTGGAGGCATTTAATGTTTGAGCAAAAACGGCTGATTTTCGACAAAAGAGATAACACCCCCCCATTACGTCATGCTTCAGAAATGTGGAAAATGGTCCGTTTTCAAATGTTTTATTTTTGAACGTCAGTTCACATTTGTAGGTGGATCATCAGTGTTAGAGCTAAAATTAGCATGTTTAAAGTGATTTTCATGCTTCCAGGGGCTCGGGAAGTGAATCAAATACTATTTGGAGGCATTTAATGTTCAATCAAAAACAGCTGATTTTTGACAAAAGAGATAACACCCCCCATTACGTCATGCTTCAGAAATGTGGAAAATGGTCCGTTTTCAAATGTTTTATTTTTGAACGTCAGTTCATATTTGTAGGTGGATCATCAGTGTTAGAGCTAAAATGAGCATGTTTAAAGTGATTTTCATGCTTCCAGGGGCCCTAAACACAAGATTTATGGAATGGTTAAAAGTCCATGAAAATGGCCAATTTACTCACTCTGAGTTCTCAAAAAGGGTTTCTTCACCCCGGGAAGTTAATTAAATACCATTTGGAGGCATTTAATGTTCGAGCAAAAACGGCTGATTTTCGACAAAAGAGATAACACCCCCCCATTACGTCATGCTTCAGAAATGTGGAAAATGGTCCATTTTCAAATGTTTTATTTTTGAACGTCAGTTCACATTTGTAGGTGGATCATCAGTGTTAGAGCTAAAATTAGCATGTTTAAAGTGATTTTCATGCTTCCAGGAGCCCTAAACACAAGATTTATGGAATGGATAAAAAACCATGAAAATGGCCAATTTACTCACTCTGAGTTCTCAAAAAGGGTTTCTTCACCCCGGGAAGTTAATTAAATACCATTTGGAGGCATTTATTGTTTGAGCAAAAACGGCTGATTTTCGACAAAAGAGATAACACCCCCCCATTACGTCATGCTTCAGAAATGTGGAAAATGGTCCGTTTTCAAATGTTTTATTTTTGAACGTCAGTTCACATTTGTAGGTGGATCATCAGTGTTAGAGCTAAAATTAGCATGTTTAAAGTGATTTTCATGCTTCCAGGGGCTCGGGAAGTGAATCAAATACTATTTGGAGGCATTTAATGTTCAATCAAAAACAGCTGATTTTTGACAAAAGAGATAACACCCCCCCATTACGTCATGCTTCAGAAATGTGGAAAATGGTCCGTTTTCAAATGTTTTATTTTTGAACGTCAGTTCACATTTGTAGGTGGATCATCAGTGTTAGAGCTAAAATTAGCATGTTTAAAGTGATTTTCATGCTTCCAGGGGCTCGGGAAGTGAATTAAATACTATTTGGAGGCATTTAATGTTCAATCAAAAACATGGCCAATTTACTCACTCTGAGTTCTCAAAAAGGGTTTCTTCACCCCGGGAAGTTAATTAAATACCATTTGGAGGCATTTAATGTTCGAGCAAAAACGGCTGATTTTCGACAAAAGAGATAACACCCCCCCCATTAAGTCATGCTTCAGGAATGTGGAAAATGGTCCGTTTTCAAATGTTTTATTTTTGAACGTCAGTTCACATTTGTAGGTGGATCATCAGTGTTAGAGCTAAAATTAGCATGTTTAAAGTGATTTTCATGCTTCCAGGGGCTCGGGAAGTGAATTAAATACTATTTGGAGGCATTTAATGTTCAAGCAAAAACAGCAGATTTTTGACAAAAGAGATAACACCCCCCCATTACGTCATGCTTCAGAAATGTGGAAAATGGTCCGTTTTCAAATGTTTTATTTTTGAACGTCAGTTCACATTTGTAGGTGGATCATCAGTGTTAGAGCTAAAATTATCATGTTTAAAGTGATTTTCATGCTTCCAGGGGCCCTAAACACAAGATTTATGGAATGGTTAAAAGTGCATGAAAATGGCCAATTTACTCACTCTGAGTTCTCAAAAAGGGTTTCTTCTCCCCGGGAAGTTAATTAAATACCATTTGGAGGCATTTATTGTTTGAGCAAAAACGGCTGATTTTCGACAAAAGAGATAACACCCCCCCATTCCGTCATGCTTCAGACATGTGGAAAATGGTCCGTTTTCAAATGTTTTATTTTTGAACGTCAGTTCACATTTGTAGGTGGATCATCAGTGTTAGAGCTAAAATTAGCATGTTTAAAGTGATTTTCATGCTTCCAGGGGCCCTAAACACAAGATTTATGGAATGGTTAAAAGTGCATGAAAATGGCCAATTTACTCACTCTGAGTTCTCAAAAAGGGTTTCTTCACCCCGGGAAGTTAATTAAATACCATTTGGAGGCATTTAATGTTCGAGCAAAAACGGCTGATTTTTTGACAAAAGAGATAACACCCCCCCATTATGTCATGCTTCAGAAATGTGGAAAATGGTCCGTTTTCAAATGTTTTATTTTTGAACGTCAGTTCACATTTGTAGGTGGATCATCAGTGTTAGAGCTAAAATTAGCATGTTTAAAGTGATTTTCATGCTTCCAGGGGCCCTAAACACAAGATTTATGGAATGGTTAAAAGTGCATGAAAATGGCCAATTTACTCACTCTGAGTTCTCAAAAAGGGTTTCTTCACCCCGGGAAGTTAATTAAATACCATTTGGAGGCATTTAATGTTCGAGCAAAAACGGCTGATTTTCGACAAAAGAGATAACACCCCCCCATTACGTCATGCTTCAGAAATGTGGAAAATGGTCCGTTTTCAAATGTTTTATTTTTGAACGTCAGTTCACATTTGTAGGTGGATCATCAGTGTTAGAGCTAAAATTAGCATGTTTAAAGTGATTTTCATGCTTCCAGGGGCTCGGGAAGTGAATCAAATACTATTTGGAGGCATTTAATGTTCAATCAAAAACAGCTGATTTTTGACAAAAGAGATAACACCCCCCCATTACGTCATGCTTCAGAAATGTGGAAAATGGTCCGTTTTCAAATGTTTTATTTTTGAACGTCAGTTCACATTTGTAGGTGGATCATCAGTGTTAGAGCTAAAATTAGCATGTTTCAAGTGATTTTCATGCTTTCAGGGACCCTAAACACAAGATTTATGGAATGGTTAAAAGTGCATGAAAATGGCCAATGTACTCACTCTGAGTTCTCAAAAAGGGTTTCTTCACCCCGGGAAGTTAATTAAATACCATTTGGAGGCATTTAATGTTCGAGCAAAAACGGCTGATTTTCGACAAAAGAGATAACACCCCCCCCATTACGTCATGCTTCAGGAATGTGGAAAATGGTCCGTTTTCAATTGTTTTATTTTTGAACGTCAGTTCACATTTGTAGGTGGATCATCAGTGTTAGAGCTAAAATTAGCATGTTTAGAGTGATTTTCATGCTTCCAGGGGCTCGGGAAGTGAATTAAATACTATTTGGAGGCATTTAATGTTCAATCAAAAACAGCTGATTTTTTACAAAAGAGATAACACCCCCCCATTACGTCATGCTTCAGAAATGTGGAAAATGGTCCGTTTTCAAATGTTTTATTTTTGAACGTCAGTTCACATTTGTAGGTGGATCATCAGTGTTATAGCTAAAATTGGCATGTTTAAAGTGATTTTCATGCTTCCAGGGGCCCTAAACACAAGATTTATGGAATGGTTAAAAGTGCGCGAAAATGGCCAATTTACTCACTCTGAGTTCTCAAAAAGGGTTTCTTCACCCCGGGAAGTTAATTAAATACCATTTGGAGGCATTTAATGTTCGAGCAAAAACGGCTGATTTTCGACAAAAGAGATAACACCCCCCCATTACGTCATGCTTCAGAAATGTGGAAAATGGTCCATTTTCAAATGTTTTATTTTTGAACGTCAGTTCACATTTGTAGGTGGATCATCAGTGTTAGAGCTAAAATTAGCATGTTTAAAGTGATTTTCATGCTTCCAGGGGCTCGGGAAGTGAATTAAATACTATTTGGAGGCATTTAATGTTCAAGCAAAAACAGTTGATTTTTGACAAAAGAGATAACACCCCCCCTATTACGTCATGCTTCAGAAATGTGGAAAATGGTCCGTTTTCAAATGTTTTATTTTTGAACGTCAGTTCACATTTGTAGGTGGATCATCAGTGTTAGAGCTAAAATTAGCATGTTTAAAGTGATTTTCATGCTTCCAGGGGCTCGGGAAGTGAATTAAATACTATTTGGAGGCATTTAATGTTCATGCAAAAACAGCTGATTTTTGACAAAAGAGATAACACCCCCCCATTACGTCATGCTTCAGAAATGTGGAAAATGGTCCGTTTTCAAAAGTTTTATTTTTGAACGTCAGTTCACATTTGTAGGTGGATCATCAGTGTTAGAGCTAAAATTAGCATGTTTAAAGTGATTTTCATGCTTCCAGGGGCCCTAAACACAAGATTTATGGAATGGTAAAAGTGCGCGAAAATGGCCAATTTACTCACTCTGAGTTCTCAAAAAGGGTTTCTTCACCCCGGGAAGATAATTAAATACCATTTGGAGGCATTTAATGTTCGAGCAAAAACGGCTGATTTTTTGACAAAAGAGATAACACCCCCCCATTACGTCATGCTTCAGAAATGTGGAAAATGGTCCGTTTTCAAATGTTTTATTTTTGAACGTCAGTTCACATTTGTAGGTGGATCATCAGTGTTAGAGCTAAAATGAGCATGTTTAAAGTGATTTTCATGCTTCCAGGGGCCCTAAACACAAGATTTATGGAATGGTTAAAAGTGCATGAAAATGGCCAATTTACTCACTCTGAGTTCTCAAAAAGGGTTTCTTCACCCCGGGAAGTTAATTAAATACCATTTGGAGGCATTTAATGTTCGAGCAAAAACGGCTGATTTTCGACAAAAGAGATAACACCCCCCCCATTACGTCATGCTTCAGAAATGTGGAAAATGGTCCGTTTTCAAATGTTTTATTTTTGAACGTCAGTTCACATTTGTAGGTGGATCATCAGTGTTAGAGCTAAAATTAGCATGTTTAAGTGATTTTCATGCTTCCAGGGGCTCGGGAAGTGAATTAAATACTATTTGGAGGCATTTAATGCTCAATCAAAAACAGCAGATTTTTGACAAAAGAGATAACACCCCCCCATTACGTCATGCTTCAGAAATGTGGAAAATGGTCCATTTTCAAATGTTTTATTTTTGAACGTCAGTTCACATTTGTAGGTGGATCATCAGTGTTAGAGCTAAAATTAGCATGTTTAAAGTGATTTTCATGCTTCCAGGGGCCCTAAACACAAGATTTATGGAATGGTTAAAAGTCCATGAAAATGGCCAATTTACTCACTCTGAGTTCTCAAAAAGGGTTTCTTCACCCCGGGAAGTTAATTAAATACCATTTGGAGGCATTTAATGTTCGAGCAAAAACGGCTGATTTTCGACAAATGAGATAACACCCCCCCATTACGTCATGCTTCAGAAATGTGGGAAATGGTCAGTTTTCAAATGTTTTATTTTTGAACGTCAGTTCACATTTGTAGGTGGATCATCAGTGTTAGAGCTAAAATTAGCATGTTTAAAGTGATTTTCATGCTTCCAGGGGCTCGGGAAGTGAATTAAATACTATTTGGAGGCATTTAATGTTCAATCAAAAATAGCTGATTTTTGACAAAAGAGATAACACCCCCCCATTACGTCATGCTTCAGAAATGTGGAAAATGGTCCGTTTTCAAATGTTTTATTTTTGAACGTCAGTTCACATTTGTAGGTGGATCATCAGTGTTAGAGCTAAAATTAGCATGTTTAAGTGATTTTCATGCTTCCAGGGCCTCGGGAAGTGAATTAAATACTATTTGGAGGCATTTAATGCTCAATCAAAAACAGCAGATTTTTGACAAAAGAGATAACACCCCCCCATTACGTCATGCTTCAGAAATGTGGAAAATGGTCCATTTTCAAATGTTTTATTTTTGAACGTCAGTTCACATTTGTAGGTGGATCATCAGTGTTAGAGCTAAAATTAGCATGTTTAAAGTGATTTTCATGCTTCCAGGGGCCCTAAACACAAGATTTATGGAATGGTTAAAAGTCCATGAAAATGGCCAATTTACTCACTCTGAGTTCTCAAAAAGGGTTTCTTCACCCCGGGAAGTTAATTAAATAGCATTTGGAGGCATTTAATGTTCGAGCAAAAACGGCTGATTTTCGACAAAAGAGATAACACCCCCCCATTACGTCATGCTTCAGAAATGTGGAAAATGGTCCATTTTCAAATGTTTTATTTTTGAACGTCAGTTCACATTTGTAGGTGGATCATCAGTGTTAGAGCTAAAATTAGCATGTTTAAAGTGATTTTCATGCTTCCAGGGGCTCGGGAAGTGAATTAAATACTATTTGGAGGCATTTAATATTCAAGCAAAAACAGTTGATTTTTGACAAAAGAGATAACACCCCCCCTATTACGTCATGCTTCAGAAATGTGGAAAATGGTCCGTTTTCAAATGTTTTATTTTTGAACGTCAGTTCACATTTGTAGGTGGATCATCAGTGTTAGAGCTAAAATTAGCATGTTTAAAGTGATTTTCATGCTTCCAGGGGCTCGGGAAGTGAATTAAATACTATTTGGAGGCATTTAATGTTCATGCAAAAACAGCTGATTTTTGACAAAAGAGATAACACCCCCCCATTACGTCATGCTTCAGAAATGTGGAAAATGGTCCGTTTTCAAAAGTTTTATTTTTGAACGTCAGTTCACATTTGTAGGTGGATCATCAGTGTTAGAGCTAAAATTAGCATGTTTAAAGTGATTTTCATGCTTCCAGGGGCCCTAAAACACAAGATTTATGGAATGGTAAAAGTGCGCGAAAATGGCCAATTTACTCACTCTGAGTTCTCAAAAAGGGTTTCTTCACCCCGGGAAGATAATTAAATACCATTTGGAGGCATTTAATGTTCGAGCAAAAACGGCTGATTTTTTGACAAAAGAGATAACACCCCCCCATTACGTCATGCTTCAGAAATGTGGAAAATGGTCCGTTTTCAAATGTTTTATTTTTGAACGTCAGTTCACATTTGTAGGTGGATCATCAGTGTTAGAGCTAAAATGAGCATGTTTAAAGTGATTTTCATGCTTCCAGGGGCCCTAAACACAAGATTTATGGAATGGTTAAAAGTGCATGAAAATGGCCAATTTACTCACTCTGAGTTCTCAAAAAGGGTTTCTTCACCCCGGGAAGTTAATTAAATACCATTTGGAGGCATTTAATGTTCGAGCAAAAACGGCTGATTTTCGACAAAAGAGATAACACCCCCCCCATTACGTCATGCTTCAGAAATGTGGAAAATGGTCCGTTTTCAAATGTTTTATTTTTGAACGTCAGTTCACATTTGTAGGTGGATCATCAGTGTTAGAGCTAAAATTAGCATGTTTAAGTGATTTTCATGCTTCCAGGGGCTCGGGAAGTGAATTAAATACTATTTGGAGGCATTTAATGCTCAATCAAAAACAGCAGATTTTTGACAAAAGAGATAACACCCCCCCATTACGTCATGCTTCAGAAATGTGGAAAATGGTCCATTTTCAAATGTTTTATTTTTGAACGTCAGTTCACATTTGTAGGTGGATCATCAGTGTTAGAGCTAAAATTAGCATGTTTAAAGTGATTTTCATGCTTCCAGGGGCCCTAAACACAAGATTTATGGAATGGTTAAAAGTCCATGAAAATGGCCAATTTACTCACTCTGAGTTCTCAAAAAGGGTTTCTTCACCCCGGGAAGTTAATTAAATACCATTTGGAGGCATTTAATGTTCGAGCAAAAACGGCTGATTTTCGACAAATGAGATAACACCCCACCATTACGTCATGCTTCAGAAATGTGGGAAATGGTCAGTTTTCAAATGTTTTATTTTTGAACGTCAGTTCACATTTGTAGGTGGATCATCAGTGTTAGAGCTAAAATTAGCATGTTTAAAGTGATTTTCATGCTTCCAGGGGCTCGGGAAGTGAATTAAATACTATTTGGAGGCATTTAATGTTCAATCAAAAACAGCTGATTTTTGACAAAAGAGACAACACCCCCCCATTACGTCATGCTTCAGAAATGTGGAAAATGGTCCGTTTTCAAATGTTTTATTTTTGAACGTCAGTTCACATTTGTAGGTGGATCATCAGTGTTAGAGCTAAAATTAGCATGTTTAAGTGATTTTCATGCTTCCAGGGCCTCGGGAAGTGAATTAAATACTATTTGGAGGCATTTAATGCTCAATCAAAAACAGCAGATTTTTGACAAAAGAGATAACACCCCCCCATTACGTCATGCTTCAGAAATGTGGAAAATGGTCCATTTTCAAATGTTTTATTTTTGAACGTCAGTTCACATTTGTAGGTGGATCATCAGTGTTAGAGCTAAAATTAGCATGTTTAAAGTGATTTTCATGCTTCCAGGGGCCCTAAACACAAGATTTATGGAATGGTTAAAAGTCCATGAAAATGGCCAATTTACTCACTCTGAGTTCTCAAAAAGGGTTTCTTCACCCCGGGAAGTTAATTAAATACCATTTGGAGGCACTTAATGTTCGAGCAAAAACGGCTGATTTTCGACAAAAGAGATAACACCCCCCCATTACGTCATGCTTCAGAAATGTGGAAAATGGTCCGTTTTCAAATGTTTTATTTTTGAACGTCAGTTCACATTTGTAGGTGGATCATCAGTGTTAGAGCTAAAATTAGCATGTTTAAAGTGATTTTCATGCTTCCAGGGGCTCGGGAAGTGAATTAAATACTATTTGGAGGCATTTAATGTTCAATCAAAAACAGCTGATTTTTGACAAAAGAGATAACACCCCCCCATTACGTCATGCTTCAGAAATGTGGAAAATGGTCCGTTATCAAATGTTTTATTTTTGAACGTCAGTTCACATTTGTAGGTGGATCATCAGTGTTAGAGCTAAAATTAGCATGTTTAAAGTGATTTTCATGCTTCCAGGGGCCCTAAACACAAGATTTATGGAATGGTTAAAAGTGCATGAAAATGGCCAATTTACTCACTCTGAGTTCTCAAAAAGGGTTTCTTCACCCCGGGAAGTTAATTAAATACCATTTGGAGGCATTTAATGTTCGAGCAAAAACGGCTGATTTTCGACAAAAGAGATAACACCCCCCCATTACGTCATGCTTCAGAAATGTGGAAAATGGTCCGTTTTCAAATGTTTTATTTTTGAACGTCAGTTCATATTTGTTGGTGGATCATCAGTGTTAGAGCTAAAATTAGCATGTTTAAAGTGATTTTCATGCTTCCAGGGGCCCTAAACACAAGATTTATGGAATGGTTAAAAGTGCATGAAAATGGCCAATTTACTCACTCTGAGTTCTCAAAAAGGGTTTCTTCACCCCGGGAAGTTAATTAAATACCATTTGGAGGCATTTATTGTTTGAGCAAAAACGGCTGATTTTCGACAAAAGAGATAACACCCCCCCATTACGTCATGCTTCAGAAATGTGGAAAATGGTCCGTTTTCAAATGTTTTATTTTTGAACGTCAGTTCACATTTGTAGGTGGATCATCAGTGTTAGAGCTAAAATTAGCATGTTTAAAGTGATTTTCATGCTTCCAGGGGCTCGGGAAGTGAATCAAATACTATTTGGAGGCATTTAATGTTCAATCAAAAACAGCTGATTTTTGACAAAAGAGATAACACCCCCCCATTACGTCATGCTTCAGAAATGTGGAAAATGGTCCGTTTTCAAATGTTTTATTTTTGAACGTCAGTTCACATTTGTAGGTGGATCATCAGTGTTAGAGCTAAAATTAGCATGTTTAAAGTGATTTTCATGCTTCCAGGGGCTCGGGAAGTGAATTAAATACTATTTGGAGGCATTTAATGTTCAATCAAAAACATGGCCAATTTACTCACTCTGAGTTCTCAAAAAGGGTTTCTTCACCCCGGGAAGTTAATTAAATACCATTTGGAGGCATTTAATGTTCGAGCAAAAACGGCTGATTTTCGACAAAAGAGATAACACCCCCCCCATTAAGTCATGCTTCAGGAATGTGGAAAATGGTCCGTTTTCAAATGTTTTATTTTTGAACGTCAGTTCACATTTGTAGGTGGATCATCAGTGTTAGAGCTAAAATTAGCATGTTTAAAGTGATTTTCATGCTTCCAGGGGCTCGGGAAGTGAATTAAATACTATTTGGAGGCATTTAATGTTCAAGCAAAAACAGCAGATTTTTGACAAAAGAGATAACACCCCCCCATTACGTCATGCTTCAGAAATGTGGAAAATGGTCCGTTTTCAAATGTTTTATTTTTGAACGTCAGTTCACATTTGTAGGTGGATCATCAGTGTTAGAGCTAAAATTATCATGTTTAAAGTGATTTTCATGCTTCCAGGGGCCCTAAACACAAGATTTATGGAATGGTTAAAAGTGCATGAAAATGGCCAATTTACTCACTCTGAGTTCTCAAAAAGGGTTTCTTCACCCCGGGAAGTTAATTAAATACCATTTGGAGGCATTTATTGTTTGAGCAAAAACGGCTGATTTTCGACAAAAGAGATAACACCCCCCCATTCCGTCATGCTTCAGAAATGTGGAAAATGGTCCGTTTTCAAATGTTTTATTTTTGAACGTCAGTTCACATTTGTAGGTGGATCATCAGTGTTAGAGCTAAAATTAGCATGTTTAAAGTGATTTTCATGCTTCCAGGGGCCCTAAACACAAGATTTATGGAATGGTTAAAAGTGCATGAAAATGGCCAATTTACTCACTCTGAGTTCTCAAAAAGGGTTTCTTCACCCCGGGAAGTTAATTAAATACCATTTGGAGGCATTTAATGTTCGAGCAAAAACGGCTGATTTTTTGACAAAAGAGATAACACCCCCCCATTATGTCATGCTTCAGAAATGTGGAAAATGGTCCGTTTTCAAATGTTTTATTTTTGAACGTCAGTTCACATTTGTAGGTGGATCATCAGTGTTAGAGCTAAAATTAGCATGTTTAAAGTGATTTTCATGCTTCCAGGGGCCCTAAACACAAGATTTATGGAATGGTTAAAAGTGCATGAAAATGGCCAATTTACTCACTCTGAGTTCTCAAAAAGGGTTTCTTCACCCCGGGAAGTTAATTAAATACCATTTGGAGGCATTTAATGTTCGAGCAAAAACGGCTGATTTTCGACAAAAGAGATAACACCCCCCCATTACGTCATGCTTCAGAAATGTGGAAAATGGTCCGTTTTCAAATGTTTTATTTTTGAACGTCAGTTCACATTTGTAGGTGGATCATCAGTGTTAGAGCTAAAATTAGCATGTTTAAAGTGATTTTCATGCTTCCAGGGGCTCGGGAAGTGAATCAAATACTATTTGGAGGCATTTAATGTTCAATCAAAAACAGCTGATTTTTGACAAAAGAGATAACACCCCCCCATTACGTCATGCTTCAGAAATGTGGAAAATGGTCCGTTTTCAAATGTTTTATTTTTGAACGTCAGTTCACATTTGTAGGTGGATCATCAGTGTTAGAGCTAAAATTAGCATGTTTCAAGTGATTTTCATGCTTTCAGGGACCCTAAACACAAGATTTATGGAATGGTTAAAAGTGCATGAAAATGGCCAATGTACTCACTCTGAGTTCTCAAAAAGGGTTTCTTCACCCCGGGAAGTTAATTAAATACCATTTGGAGGCATTTAATGTTCGAGCAAAAACGGCTGATTTTCGACAAAAGAGATAACACCCCCCCCATTACGTCATGCTTCAGGAATGTGGAAAATGGTCCGTTTTCAATTGTTTTATTTTTGAACGTCAGTTCACATTTGTAGGTGGATCATCAGTGTTAGAGCTAAAATTAGCATGTTTAAAGTGATTTTCATGCTTCCAGGGGCTCGGGAAGTGAATTAAATACTATTTGGAGGCATTTAATGTTCAATCAAAAACAGCTGATTTTTTACAAAAGAGATAACACCCCCCCATTACGTCATGCTTCAGAAATGTGGAAAATGGTCCGTTTTCAAATGTTTTATTTTTGAACGTCAGTTCACATTTGTAGGTGGATCATCAGTGTTATAGCTAAAATTGGCATGTTTAAAGTGATTTTCATGCTTCCAGGGGCCCTAAACACAAGATTTATGGAATGGTTAAAAGTGCGCGAAAATGGCCAATTTACTCACTCTGAGTTCTCAAAAAGGGTTTCTTCACCCCGGGAAGTTAATTAAATACCATTTGGAGGCATTTAATGTTCGAGCAAAAACGGCTGATTTTCGACAAAAGAGATAACACCCCCCCATTACGTCATGCTTCAGAAATGTGGAAAATGGTCCATTTTCAAATGTTTTATTTTTGAACGTCAGTTCACATTTGTAGGTGGATCATCAGTGTTAGAGCTAAAATTAGCATGTTTAAAGTGATTTTCATGCTTCCAGGGGCTCGGGAAGTGAATTAAATACTATTTGGAGGCATTTAATGTTCAAGCAAAAACAGTTGATTTTTGACAAAAGAGATAACACCCCCCCTATTACGTCATGCTTCAGAAATGTGGAAAATGGTCCGTTTTCAAATGTTTTATTTTTGAACGTCAGTTCACATTTGTAGGTGGATCATCAGTGTTAGAGCTAAAATTAGCATGTTTAAAGTGATTTTCATGCTTCCAGGGGCTCGGGAAGTGAATTAAATACTATTTGGAGGCATTTAATGTTCATGCAAAAACAGCTGATTTTTGACAAAAGAGATAACACCCCCCCATTACGTCATGCTTCAGAAATGTGGAAAATGGTCCGTTTTCAAAAGTTTTATTTTTGAACGTCAGTTCACATTTGTAGGTGGATCATCAGTGTTAGAGCTAAAATTAGCATGTTTAAAGTGATTTTCATGCTTCCAGGGGCCCTAAACACAAGATTTATGGAATGGTAAAAGTGCGCGAAAATGGCCAATTTACTCACTCTGAGTTCTCAAAAAGGGTTTCTTCACCCCGGGAAGATAATTAAATACCATTTGGAGGCATTTAATGTTCGAGCAAAAACGGCTGATTTTTTGACAAAAGAGATAACACCCCCCCATTACGTCATGCTTCAGAAATGTGGAAAATGGTCCGTTTTCAAATGTTTTATTTTTGAACGTCAGTTCACATTTGTAGGTGGATCATCAGTGTTAGAGCTAAAATGAGCATGTTTAAAGTGATTTTCATGCTTCCAGGGGCCCTAAACACAAGATTTATGGAATGGTTAAAAGTGCATGAAAATGGCCAATTTACTCACTCTGAGTTCTCAAAAAGGGTTTCTTCACCCCGGGAAGTTAATTAAATACCATTTGGAGGCATTTAATGTTCGAGCAAAAACGGCTGATTTTCGACAAATGAGATAACACCCCACCATTACGTCATGCTTCAGAAATGTGGGAAATGGTCAGTTTTCAAATGTTTTATTTTTGAACGTCAGTTCACATTTGTAGGTGGATCATCAGTGTTAGAGCTAAAATTAGCATGTTTAAAGTGATTTTCATGCTTCCAGGGGCTCGGGAAGTGAATTAAATACTATTTGGAGGCATTTAATGTTCAATCAAAAACAGCTGATTTTTGACAAAAGAGACAACACCCCCCCATTACGTCATGCTTCAGAAATGTGGAAAATGGTCCGTTTTCAAATGTTTTATTTTTGAACGTCAGTTCACATTTGTAGGTGGATCATCAGTGTTAGAGCTAAAATTAGCATGTTTAAGTGATTTTCATGCTTCCAGGGCCTCGGGAAGTGAATTAAATACTATTTGGAGGCATTTAATGCTCAATCAAAAACAGCAGATTTTTGACAAAAGAGATAACACCCCCCCATTACGTCATGCTTCAGAAATGTGGAAAATGGTCCATTTTCAAATGTTTTATTTTTGAACGTCAGTTCACATTTGTAGGTGGATCATCAGTGTTAGAGCTAAAATTAGCATGTTTAAAGTGATTTTCATGCTTCCAGGGGCCCTAAACACAAGATTTATGGAATGGTTAAAAGTCCATGAAAATGGCCAATTTACTCACTCTGAGTTCTCAAAAAGGGTTTCTTCACCCCGGGAAGTTAATTAAATACCATTTGGAGGCACTTAATGTTCGAGCAAAAACGGCTGATTTTCGACAAAAGAGATAACACCCCCCCATTACGTCATGCTTCAGAAATGTGGAAAATGGTCCGTTTTCAAATGTTTTATTTTTGAACGTCAGTTCACATTTGTAGGTGGATCATCAGTGTTAGAGCTAAAATTAGCATGTTTAAAGTGATTTTCATGCTTCCAGGGGCTCGGGAAGTGAATTAAATACTATTTGGAGGCATTTAATGTTCAATCAAAAACAGCTGATTTTTGACAAAAGAGATAACACCCCCCCATTACGTCATGCTTCAGAAATGTGGAAAATGGTCCGTTATCAAATGTTTTATTTTTGAACGTCAGTTCACATTTGTAGGTGGATCATCAGTGTTAGAGCTAAAATTAGCATGTTTAAAGTGATTTTCATGCTTCCAGGGGCCCTAAACACAAGATTTATGGAATGGTTAAAAGTGCATGAAAATGGCCAATTTACTCACTCTGAGTTCTCAAAAAGGGTTTCTTCACCCCGGGAAGTTAATTAAATACCATTTGGAGGCATTTAATGTTCGAGCAAAAACGGCTGATTTTCGACAAAAGAGATAACACCCCCCCATTACGTCATGCTTCAGAAATGTGGAAAATGGTCCGTTTTCAAATGTTTTATTTTTGAACGTCAGTTCATATTTGTTGGTGGATCATCAGTGTTAGAGCTAAAATTAGCATGTTTAAAGTGATTTTCATGCTTCCAGGGGCCCTAAACACAAGATTTATGGAATGGTTAAAAGTGCAGGAAAATGGCCAATTTACTCACTCTGAGTTCTCAAAAAGGGTTTCTTCACCCCGGGAAGTTAATTAAATACCATTTGGAGGCATTTATTGTTTGAGCAAAAACGGCTGATTTTCGACAAAAGAGATAACACCCCCCCATTACGTCATGCTTCAGAAATGTGGAAAATGGTCCGTTTTCAAATGTTTTATTTTTGAACGTCAGTTCACATTTGTAGGTGGATCATCAGTGCTAGAGCTAAAATTAGCATGTTTAAAGTGATTTTCATGCTTCCAGGGGCTCGGGAAGTGAATCAAATACTATTTGGAGGCATTTAATGTTCAATCAAAAACAGCTGATTTTTGACAAAAGAGATAACACCCCCCCATTACGTCATGCTTCAGAAATGTGGAAAATGGTCCGTTTTCAAATGTTTTATTTTTGAACGTCAGTTCACATTTGTAGGTGGATCATCAGTGTTAGAGCTAAAATTAGCATGTTTAAAGTGATTTTCATGCTTCCAGGGGCTCGGGAAGTGAATTAAATACTATTTGGAGGCATTTAATGTTCAATCAAAAACATGGCCAATTTACTCACTCTGAGTTCTCAAAAAGGGTTTCTTCACCCCGGGAAGTTAATTAAATACCATTTGGAGGCATTTAATGTTCGAGCAAAAACGGCTGATTTTCGACAAAAGAGATAACACCCCCCCCATTAAGTCATGCTTCAGGAATGTGGAAAATGGTCCGTTTTCAAATGTTTTATTTTTGAACGTCAGTTCACATTTGTAGGTGGATCATCAGTGTTAGAGCTAAAATTAGCATGTTTAAAGTGATTTTCATGCTTCCAGGGGCTCGGGAAGTGAATTAAATACTATTTGGAGGCATTTAATGTTCAAGCAAAAACAGCAGATTTTTGACAAAAGAGATAACACCCCCCCATTACGTCATGCTTCAGAAATGTGGAAAATGGTCCGTTTTCAAATGTTTTATTTTTGAACGTCAGTTCACATTTGTAGGTGGATCATCAGTGTTAGAGCTAAAATTATCATGTTTAAAGTGATTTTCATGCTTCCAGGGGCCCTAAACACAAGATTTATGGAATGGTTAAAAGTGCATGAAAATGGCCAATTTACTCACTCTGAGTTCTCAAAAAGGGTTTCTTCACCCCGGGAAGTTAATTAAATACCATTTGGAGGCATTTATTGTTTGAGCAAAAACGGCTGATTTTCGACAAAAGAGATAACACCCCCCCATTCCGTCATGCTTCAGAAATGTGGAAAATGGTCCGTTTTCAAATGTTTTATTTTTGAACGTCAGTTCACATTTGTAGGTGGATCATCAGTGTTAGAGCTAAAATTAGCATGTTTAAAGTGATTTTCATGCTTCCAGGGGCCCTAAACACAAGATTTATGGAATGGTTAAAAGTGCATGAAAATGGCCAATTTACTCACTCTGAGTTCTCAAAAAGGGTTTCTTCACCCCGGGAAGTTAATTAAATACCATTTGGAGGCATTTAATGTTCGAGCAAAAACGGCTGATTTTTTGACAAAAGAGATAACACCCCCCCATTATGTCATGCTTCAGAAATGTGGAAAATGGTCCGTTTTCAAATGTTTTATTTTTGAACGTCAGTTCACATTTGTAGGTGGATCATCAGTGTTAGAGCTAAAATTAGCATGTTTAAAGTGATTTTCATGCTTCCAGGGGCCCTAAACACAAGATTTATGGAATGGTTAAAAGTGCATGAAAATGGCCAATTTACTCACTCTGAGTTCTCAAAAAGGGTTTCTTCACCCCGGGAAGTTAATTAAATACCATTTGGAGGCATTTAATGTTCGAGCAAAAACGGCTGATTTTCGACAAAAGAGATAACACCCCCCCATTACGTCATGCTTCAGAAATGTGGAAAATGGTCCGTTTTCAAATGTTTTATTTTTGAACGTCAGTTCACATTTGTAGGTGGATCATCAGTGTTAGAGCTAAAATTAGCATGTTTAAAGTGATTTTCATGCTTCCAGGGGCTCGGGAAGTGAATCAAATACTATTTGGAGGCATTTAATGTTCAATCAAAAACAGCTGATTTTTGACAAAAGAGATAACACCCCCCCATTACGTCATGCTTCAGAAATGTGGAAAATGGTCCGTTTTCAAATGTTTTATTTTTGAACGTCAGTTCACATTTGTAGGTGGATCATCAGTGTTAGAGCTAAAATTAGCATGTTTCAAGTGATTTTCATGCTTTCAGGGACCCTAAACACAAGATTTATGGAATGGTTAAAAGTGCATGAAAATGGCCAATGTACTCACTCTGAGTTCTCAAAAAGGGTTTCTTCACCCCGGGAAGTTAATTAAATACCATTTGGAGGCATTTAATGTTCGAGCAAAAACGGCTGATTTTCGACAAAAGAGATAACACCCCCCCCATTACGTCATGCTTCAGGAATGTGGAAAATGGTCCGTTTTCAATTGTTTTATTTTTGAACGTCAGTTCACATTTGTAGGTGGATCATCAGTGTTAGAGCTAAAATTAGCATGTTTAAAGTGATTTTCATGCTTCCAGGGGCTCGGGAAGTGAATTAAATACTATTTGGAGGCATTTAATGTTCAATCAAAAACAGCTGATTTTTTACAAAAGAGATAACACCCCCCCATTACGTCATGCTTCAGAAATGTGGAAAATGGTCCGTTTTCAAATGTTTTATTTTTGAACGTCAGTTCACATTTGTAGGTGGATCATCAGTGTTATAGCTAAAATTGGCATGTTTAAAGTGATTTTCATGCTTCCAGGGGCCCTAAACACAAGATTTATGGAATGGTTAAAAGTGCGCGAAAATGGCCAATTTACTCACTCTGAGTTCTCAAAAAGGGTTTCTTCACCCCGGGAAGTTAATTAAATACCATTTGGAGGCATTTAATGTTCGAGCAAAAACGGCTGATTTTCGACAAAAGAGATAACACCCCCCCATTACGTCATGCTTCAGAAATGTGGAAAATGGTCCATTTTCAAATGTTTTATTTTTGAACGTCAGTTCACATTTGTAGGTGGATCATCAGTGTTAGAGCTAAAATTAGCATGTTTAAAGTGATTTTCATGCTTCCAGGGGCTCGGGAAGTGAATTAAATACTATTTGGAGGCATTTAATGTTCAAGCAAAAACAGTTGATTTTTGACAAAAGAGATAACACCCCCCCTATTACGTCATGCTTCAGAAATGTGGAAAATGGTCCGTTTTCAAATGTTTTATTTTTGAACGTCAGTTCACATTTGTAGGTGGATCATCAGTGTTAGAGCTAAAATTAGCATGTTTAAAGTGATTTTCATGCTTCCAGGGGCTCGGGAAGTGAATTAAATACTATTTGGAGGCATTTAATGTTCATGCAAAAACAGCTGATTTTTGACAAAAGAGATAACACCCCCCCATTACGTCATGCTTCAGAAATGTGGAAAATGGTCCGTTTTCAAAAGTTTTATTTTTGAACGTCAGTTCACATTTGTAGGTGGATCATCAGTGTTAGAGCTAAAATTAGCATGTTTAAAGTGATTTTCATGCTTCCAGGGGCCCTAAACACAAGATTTATGGAATGGTAAAAGTGCGCGAAAATGGCCAATTTACTCACTCTGAGTTCTCAAAAAGGGTTTCTTCACCCCGGGAAGATAATTAAATACCATTTGGAGGCATTTAATGTTCGAGCAAAAACGGCTGATTTTTTGACAAAAGAGATAACACCCCCCCATTACGTCATGCTTCAGAAATGTGGAAAATGGTCCGTTTTCAAATGTTTTATTTTTGAACGTCAGTTCACATTTGTAGGTGGATCATCAGTGTTAGAGCTAAAATGAGCATGTTTAAAGTGATTTTCATGCTTCCAGGGGCCCTAAACACAAGATTTATGGAATGGTTAAAAGTGCATGAAAATGGCCAATTTACTCACTCTGAGTTCTCAAAAAGGGTTTCTTCACCCCGGGAAGTTAATTAAATACCATTTGGAGGCATTTAATGTTCGAGCAAAAACGGCTGATTTTCGACAAATGAGATAACACCCCCCCATTACGTCATGCTTCAGAAATGTGGGAAATGGTCAGTTTTCAAATGTTTTATTTTTGAACGTCAGTTCACATTTGTAGGTGGATCATCAGTGTTAGAGCTAAAATTAGCATGTTTAAAGTGATTTTCATGCTTCCAGGGGCTCGGGAAGTGAATTAAATACTATTTGGAGGCATTTAATGTTCAATCAAAAATAGCTGATTTTTGACAAAAGAGATAACACCCCCCCATTACGTCATGCTTCAGAAATGTGGAAAATGGTCCGTTTTCAAATGTTTTATTTTTGAACGTCAGTTCACATTTGTAGGTGGATCATCAGTGTTAGAGCTAAAATTAGCATGTTTAAGTGATTTTCATGCTTCCAGGGCCTCGGGAAGTGAATTAAATACTATTTGGAGGCATTTAATGCTCAATCAAAAACAGCAGATTTTTGACAAAAGAGATAACACCCCCCCATTACGTCATGCTTCAGAAATGTGGAAAATGGTCCATTTTCAAATGTTTTATTTTTGAACGTCAGTTCACATTTGTAGGTGGATCATCAGTGTTAGAGCTAAAATTAGCATGTTTAAAGTGATTTTCATGCTTCCAGGGGCCCTAAACACAAGATTTATGGAATGGTTAAAAGTCCATGAAAATGGCCAATTTACTCACTCTGAGTTCTCAAAAAGGGTTTCTTCACCCCGGGAAGTTAATTAAATAGCATTTGGAGGCATTTAATGTTCGAGCAAAAACGGCTGATTTTCGACAAAAGAGATAACACCCCCCCATTACGTCATGCTTCAGAAATGTGGAAAATGGTCCATTTTCAAATGTTTTATTTTTGAACGTCAGTTCACATTTGTAGGTGGATCATCAGTGTTAGAGCTAAAATTAGCATGTTTAAAGTGATTTTCATGCTTCCAGGGGCTCGGGAAGTGAATTAAATACTATTTGGAGGCATTTAATGTTCAAGCAAAAACAGTTGATTTTTGACAAAAGAGATAACACCCCCCCTATTACGTCATGCTTCAGAAATGTGGAAAATGGTCCGTTTTCAAATGTTTTATTTTTGAACGTCAGTTCACATTTGTAGGTGGATCATCAGTGTTAGAGCTAAAATTAGCATGTTTAAAGTGATTTTCATGCTTCCAGGGGCTCGGGAAGTGAATTAAATACTATTTGGAGGCATTTAATGTTCATGCAAAAACAGCTGATTTTTGACAAAAGAGATAACACCCCCCCATTACGTCATGCTTCAGAAATGTGGAAAATGGTCCGTTTTCAAAAGTTTTATTTTTGAACGTCAGTTCACATTTGTAGGTGGATCATCAGTGTTAGAGCTAAAATTAGCATGTTTAAAGTGATTTTCATGCTTCCAGGGGCCCTAAACACAAGATTTATGGAATGGTAAAAGTGCGCGAAAATGGCCAATTTACTCACTCTGAGTTCTCAAAAAGGGTTTCTTCACCCCGGGAAGATAATTAAATACCATTTGGAGGCATTTAATGTTCGAGCAAAAACGGCTGATTTTTTGACAAAAGAGATAACACCCCCCCCATTACGTCATGCTTCAGAAATGTGGAAAATGGTCCGTTTTCAAATGTTTTATTTTTGAACGTCAGTTCACATTTGTAGGTGGATCATCAGTGTTAGAGCTAAAATGAGCATGTTTAAAGTGATTTTCATGCTTCCAGGGGCCCTAAACACAAGATTTATGGAATGGTTAAAAGTGCATGAAAATGGCCAATTTACTCACTCTGAGTTCTCAAAAAGGGTTTCTTCACCCCGGGAAGTTAATTAAATACCATTTGGAGGCATTTAATGTTCGAGCAAAAACGGCTGATTTTCGACAAAAGAGATAACACCCCCCCCATTACGTCATGCTTCAGAAATGTGGAAAATGGTCCGTTTTCAAATGTTTTATTTTTGAACGTCAGTTCACATTTGTAGGTGGATCATCAGTGTTAGAGCTAAAATTAGCATGTTTAAGTGATTTTCATGCTTCCAGGGGCTCGGGAAGTGAATTAAATACTATTTGGAGGCATTTAATGCTCAATCAAAAACAGCAGATTTTTGACAAAAGAGATAACACCCCCCCATTACGTCATGCTTCAGAAATGTGGAAAATGGTCCATTTTCAAATGTTTTATTTTTGAACGTCAGTTCACATTTGTAGGTGGATCATCAGTGTTAGAGCTAAAATTAGCATGTTTAAAGTGATTTTCATGCTTCCAGGGGCCCTAAACACAAGATTTATGGAATGGTTAAAAGTCCATGAAAATGGCCAATTTACTCACTCTGAGTTCTCAAAAAGGGTTTCTTCACCCCGGGAAGTTAATTAAATACCATTTGGAGGCATTTAATGTTCGAGCAAAAACGGCTGATTTTCGACAAATGAGATAACACCCCACCATTACGTCATGCTTCAGAAATGTGGGAAATGGTCAGTTTTCAAATGTTTTATTTTTGAACGTCAGTTCACATTTGTAGGTGGATCATCAGTGTTAGAGCTAAAATTAGCATGTTTAAAGTGATTTTCATGCTTCCAGGGGCTCGGGAAGTGAATTAAATACTATTTGGAGGCATTTAATGTTCAATCAAAAACAGCTGATTTTTGACAAAAGAGATAACACCCCCCCATTACGTCATGCTTCAGAAATGTGGAAAATGGTCCGTTTTCAAATGTTTTATTTTTGAACGTCAGTTCACATTTGTAGGTGGATCATCAGTGTTAGAGCTAAAATTAGCATGTTTAAGTGATTTTCATGCTTCCAGGGCCTCGGGAAGTGAATTAAATACTATTTGGAGGCATTTAATGCTCAATCAAAAACAGCAGATTTTTGACAAAAGAGATAACACCCCCCCATTACGTCATGCTTCAGAAATGTGGAAAATGGTCCATTTTCAAATGTTTTATTTTTGAACGTCAGTTCACATTTGTAGGTGGATCATCAGTGTTAGAGCTAAAATTAGCATGTTTAAAGTGATTTTCATGCTTCCAGGGGCCCTAAACACAAGATTTATGGAATGGTTAAAAGTCCATGAAAATGGCCAATTTACTCACTCTGAGTTCTCAAAAAGGGTTTCTTCACCCCGGGAAGTTAATTAAATACCATTTGGAGGCATTTAATGTTCGAGCAAAAACGGCTGATTTTCGACAAAAGAGATAACACCCCCCCATTACGTCATGCTTCAGAAATGTGGAAAATGGTCCGTTTTCAAATGTTTTATTTTTGAACGTCAGTTCACATTTGTAGGTGGATCATCAGTGTTAGAGCTAAAATTAGCATGTTTAAAGTGATTTTCATGCTTCCAGGGGCCCTAAACACAAGATTTATGGAATGGTTAAAAGTGCATGAAAATGGCCAATTTACTCACTCTGAGTTCTCAAAAAGGGTTTCTTCACCCCGGGAAGTTAATTAAATACCATTTGGAGGCATTTAATGTTCGAGCAAAAACGGCTGATTTTCGACAAAAGAGATAAAACCCCCCCATTACGTCATGCTTCAGAAATGTGGAAAATGGTCCGTTTTCAAATGTTTTATTTTTGAACGTCAGTTCATATTTGTTGGTGGATCATCAGTGTTAGAGCTAAAATTAGCAAGTTTAAAGTGATTTTCATGCTTCCAGGGGCTCGGGAAGTGAATTAAATACTATTTGGAGGCATTTAATGTTCAATCAAAAACAGCTGATTTTTGACAAAAGAGATAACACCCCCCCATTACGTCATGCTTCAGAAATGTGGAAAATGGTCCGTTTTCAAATGTTTTATTTTTGAATGTCAGTTCACATTTGTAGGTGGATCATCAGTGTTATAGCTAAAATTAGCATGTTTAAAGTGATTTTCATGCTTCCAGGGGCCCTAAACACAAGATTTATGGAATGGTTAAAAGTGCGCGAAAATGGCCAATTTACTCACTCTGAGTTCTCAAAAAGGGTTTCTTCACCCCGGGAAGTTAATTAAATACCATTTGGAGGCATTTAATGTTCGAGCAAAAACGGCTGATTTTCGACAAAAGAGATAACATCCCCCCATTACGTCATGCTTCAGAAATGTGGGAAATGGTCCATTTTCAAATGTTTTATTTTTGAACGTCAGTTCACATTTGTAGGTGGATCATCAGTGTTCGAGCTAAAATTAGCATGTTTAAAGTGATTTTCATGCTTCCAGGGGCTCGGGAAGTGAATTAAATACTATTTGGAGGCATTTAATGTTCAAGCAAAAACAGCTGATTTTTGACAAAAGAGATAACACCCCCCCATTACGTCATGCTTCAGAAATGTGGAAAATGGTCCGTTTTCAAATGTTTTATTTTTGAACGTCAGTTCACATTTGTAGGTGGATCATCAGTGTTAGAGCTAAAATTAGCATGTTTAAAGTGATTTTCATGCTTCCAGGGGCCCTAAACACAAGATTTATGGAATGGTTAAAAGTGCATGAAAATGGCCAATTTACTCACTCTGAGTTCTCAAAAAGGGTTTCTTCACCCCGGGAAGTTGATTAAATACCATTTGGAGGCATTTAATGTTCGAGCAAAAACGGCTGATTTTCGACAAAAGAGATAACACCCCCCCATTACGTCATGCTTCAGAAATGTGGAAAATGGTCCGTTTTCAAATGTTTTATTTTTGAACGTCAGTTCACATTTGTAGGTGGATCATCAGTGTTAGAGCTAAAATTAGCATGTTTAAGTGATTTTCATGCTTCCAGGGGCTCGGGAAGTGAATTAAATACTATTTGGAGGCATTTAATGCTCAATCAAAAACAGCAGATTTTTGACAAAAGAGATAACACCCCCCCATTACGTCATGCTTCAGAAATGTGGAAAATGGTCCATTTTCAAATGTTTTATTTTTGAACGTCAGTTCACATTTGTAGGTGGATCATCAGTGTTAGAGCTAAAATTAGCATGTTTAAAGTGATTTTCATGCTTCCAGGGGCCCTAAACACAAGATTTATGGAATGGTTAAAAGTCCATGAAAATGGCCAATTTACTCACTCTGAGTTCTCAAAAAGGGTTTCTTCACCCCGGGAAGTTAATTAAATACCATTTGGAGGCATTTAATGTTCGAGCAAAAACGGCTGATTTTCGACAAAAGAGATAACACCCCCCATTACGTCATGCTTCAGAAATGTGGAAAATGGTCCGTTTTCAAATGTTTTATTTTTGAACGTCAGTTCACATTTGTAGGTGGATCATCAGTGTTAGAGCTAAAATTAGCATGTTTAAAGTGATTTTCATGCTTCCAGGGGCTCGGGAAGTGAATTAAATACTATTTGGAGGCATTTAATGTTCAATCAAAAACAGCTGATTTTTGACAAAAGAGATAACACCCCCCCATTACGTCATGCTTCAGAAATGTGGAAAATGGTCCGTTATCAAATGTTTTATTTTTGAACGTCAGTTCACATTTGTAGGTGGATCATCAGTGTTAGAGCTAAAATTAGCATGTTTAAAGTGATTTTCATGCTTCCAGGGGCCCTAAACACAAGATTTATGGAATGGTTAAAAGTGCATGAAAATGGCCAATTTATTCACTCTGAGTTCTCAAAAAGGGTTTCTTCACCCCGGGAAGTTAATTAAATACCATTTGGAGGCATTTAATGTTCGAGCAAAAATGGCTGATTTTCGACAAAAGAGATAACACCCCCCCATTACGTCATGCTTCAGAAATGTGGAAAATGGTCCGTTTTCAAATGTTTTATTTTTGAACGTCAGTTCATATTTGTAGGTGGATCATCAGTGTTAAAGCTAAAATTAGCTTGTTTAAAGTGATTTTCATGCTTCCAGGGGCTCGGGAAGTGAATTAAATACTATTTGGAGGCATTTAATGTTCAAGCAAAAACAGCTGATTTTTGACAAAAGAGATAACACCCCCCCATTACGTCATGCTTCAGAAATGTGGAAAATGGTCCGTTTTCAAATGTTTTATTTTTGAACGACAGTTCACATTTGTAGGTGGATCATCAGTGTTAGAGGTAAAATTAGCATGTTTAAAGTGATTTTCATGCTTCCAGGGGCCCTAAACACAAGATTTATGGAATGGTTAAAAGTCCATGAAAATGGCCAATTTACTCACTCTGAGTTCTCAAAAAGGGTTTCTTCACCCCGGGAAGTTAATTAAATACCATTTGGAGGCATTTAATGTTCGAGCAAAAACGGCTGATTTTCGACAAAAGAGATAACACCCCCCATTACGTCATGCTTCAGAAATGTGGAAAATGGTCCGTTTTCAAATGTTTTATTTTTGAACGTCAGTTCACATTTGTAGGTGGATCATCAGTGTTAGAGCTAAAATTAGCATGTTTTAAGTGATTTTCATGCTTCCAGGGGCTCGGGAAGTGAATTAAATACTATTTGGAGACATTTAATGTTCAATCAAAAACAGCTGATTTTTGACAAAAGAGATAACACCCCCCATTACGTCATGCTTCAGAAATGTGGAAAATGGTCCGTTATCAAATGTTTTATTTTTGAATGTCAGTTCACATTTGTAGGTGGATCATCAGTGTTAGAGCTAAAATTAGCATGTTTAAAGTGATTTTCATGCTTCCAGGGGCCCTAAACACAAGATTTATGGAATGGTTAAAAGTGCATGAAAATGGCCAATTTACTCACTCTGAGTTCTCAAAAAGGGTTTCTTCACCCCGGGAAGTTAATTAAATACCATTTGGAGGCATTTAATGTTCGAGCAAAAACGGCTGATTTTCGACAAAAGAGATAACACCCCCCCCATTACGTCATGCTTCAGGAATGTGGAAAATGGTCCGTTTTCAAATGTTTTATTTTTGAACGTCAGTTCACATTTGTAGGTGGATCATCAGTGTTAGAGCTAAAATTAGCATGTTTAAAGTGATTTTCATGCTTCCAGGGGCTCGGGAAGTGAATTAAATACTATTTGGAGGCATTTAATGTTCAATCAAAAACAGCTGATTTTTGACAAAAGAGATAACACCCCCCCATTACGTCATGCTTCAGAAATGTGGAAAATGGTCCGTTTTCAAATGTTTTATTTTTGAACGTCAGTTCACATTTGTAGGTGGATCATCAGTGTTATAGCTAAAATTAGCATGTTTAAAGTGATTTTCATGCTTCCAGGGGCCCTAAACACAAGATTTATGGAATGGTTAAAAGTGCGCGAAAATGGCCAATTTACTCACTCTGAGTTCTCAAAAAGGGTTTCTTCACCCCGGGAAGTTAATTAAATACCATTTGGAGGCATTTAATGTTCGAGCAAAAACGGCTGATTTTCGACAAAAGAGATAACACCCCCCCATTACGTCATGCTTCAGAAATGTGGAAAATGGTCCATTTTCAAATGTTTTATTTTTGAACGTCAGTTCACATTTGTAGGTGGATCATCAGTGTTAGAGCTAAAATTAGCATGTTTAAAGTGATTTTCATGCTTCCAGGGGCTCGGGAAGTTAATTAAATACCATTTGGAGGCATTTAATGTTCGAGCAAAAACGGCTGATTTTTGACAAAAGAGATAACACCCCCCCATTACGTCATGCTTCAGAAATGTGGAAAATGGTCCGTTTTCAAATGTTTTATTTTTGAACGTCAGTTCACATTTGTAGGTGGATCATCAGTGTTAGAGCTAAAATTAGCATGTTTAAAGTGATTTTCATGCTTCCAGGGGCCCTAAACACAAGATTTATGGAATGGTTAAAAGTGCATGAAAATGGCCAATTTACTCACTCTGAGTTCTCAAAAAGGGTTTCTTCACCCCGGGAAGTTAATTAAATACCATTTGGAGGCATTTAATGTTCGAGCAAAAACGGCTGATTTTCGACAAAAGAGATAACACCCCCCCATTACGTCATGCTTCAGAAATGTGGAAAATGGTCCGTTTTCAAATGTTTTATTTTTGAACGTCAGTTCACATTTGTAGGTGGATCATCAGTGTTAGAGCTAAAATTAGCATGTTTAAAGTGATTTTCATGCTTCCAGGGGCCCTAAACACAAGATTTATGGAATGGTTAAAAGTCCATGAAAATGGCCAATTTACTCACTCTGAGTTCTCAAAAAGGGTTTCTTCACCCCGGGAAGTTAATTAAATACCATTTGGAGGCATTTAATGTTCGAGCAAAAACGGCTGATTTTTGACAAAAGAGATAACACCCCCCATTACGTCATGCTTCAGAAATGTGGAAAATGGTCCGTTTTCAAATGTTTTATTTTTGAACGTCAGTTCACATTTGTAGGTGGATCATCAGTGTTAGAGCTAAAATTAGCATGTTTAAAGTGATTTTCATGCTTCCAGGGGCTCGGGAAGTGAATTAAATACTATTTGGAGGCATTTAATGTTCAATCAAAAACAGCTGATTTTTGACAAAAGAGATAACACCCCCCCATTACGTCATGCTTCAGAAATGTGGAAAATGGTCCGTTATCAAATGTTTTATTTTTGAACGTCAGTTCACATTTGTAGGTGGATCATCAGTGTTAGAGCTAAAATTAGCATGTTTAAAGTGATTTTCATGCTTCCAGGGGCCCTAAACACAAGATTTATGGAATGGTTAAAAGTGCATGAAAATGGCCAATTTACTCACTCTGAGTTCTCAAAAAGGGTTTCTTCACCCCGGGAAGTTAATTAAATACCATTTGGAGGCATTTAATGTTCGAGCAAAAACGGCTGATTTTCGACAAAAGAGATAACACCCCCCCATTACGTCATGCTTCAGAATGTGGAAAATGGTCCGTTTTCAAATGTTTTATTTTTGAACGTCAGTTCATATTTGTAGGTGGATCATCAGTGTTAGAGCTAAAATTAGCTTGTTTAAAGTGATTTTCATGCTTCCAGGGGCTCGGGAAGTGAATTAAATACTATTTGGAGGCATTTAATGCTCAATCAAAAACAGCTGATTTTTGACAAAAGAGATAACACCCCCCCATTACGTCATGCTTCAGAAATGTGGAAAATGGTCCGTTTTCAAATGTTTTATTTTTGAACATCAGTTCACAATTGTAGGTGGATCATCAGTGTTAGAGCTAAAATTAGCATGTTTAAAGTGATTTTCATGCTTCCAGGGTCCCTAAACACAAGATTTATGGAATGGTTAAAAGTGCATGAAAATGGCCAATTTACTCACTCTGAGTTCTCAAAAAGGGTTTCTTCACCCCGGGAAGTTAATTAAATACCATTTGGAGGCATTTAATGTTCGAGCAAAAACGGCTGATTTTCGACAAAAGAGATAACACCCCCCCATTACGTCATGCTTCAGGAATGTGGAAAATGGTCCGTTTTCAAATGTTTTATTTTTGAACGTCAGTTCACATTTGTAGGTGGATCATCAGTGTTAGAGCTAAAATTAGCATGTTTAAAGTGATTTTCATGCTTCCAGGGGCTCGGGAAGTGAATTAAATACTATTTGGAGGCATTTAATGTTCAATCAAAAACAGCTGATTTTTGACAAAAGAGATAACACCCCCCCATTACGTCATGCTTCAGAAATGTGGAAAATGGTCATTTATCAAATGTTTTATTTTTGAACGTCAGTTCACATTTGTAGGTGGATCATCAGTGTTAGAGCTAAAATTAGCATGTTTAAAGTGATTTTCATGCTTCCAGGGGCCCTAAACACAAGATTTATGGAATGGTTAAAAGTGCATGAAAATGGCCAATTTACTCACTCTGAGTTCTCAAAAAGGGTTTCTTCACCCCGGGAAGTTAATTAAATACCATTTGGAGGCATTTAATGTTCGAGCAAAAACGGCTGATTTTCGACAAAAGAGATAACACCCCCCCATTACGTCATGCTTCAGAATGTGGAAAATGGTCCGTTTTCAAATGTTTTATTTTTGAACGTCAGTTCATATTTGTAGGTGGATCATCAGTGTTAGAGCTAAAATTAGCTTGTTTAAAGTGATTTTCATGCTTCCAGGGGCTCGGGAAGTGAATTAAATACTATTTGGAGGCATTTAATGCTCAATCAAAAACAGCTGATTTTTTACAAAAGAGATAACACCCCCCCATTACGTCATGCTTCAGAAATGTGGAAAATGGTCCGTTTTCAAATGTTTTATTTTTGAACATCAGTTCACAATTGTAGGTGGATCATCAGTGTTAGAGCTAAAATTAGCATGTTTAAAGTGATTTTCATGCTTCCAGGGTCCCTAAACACAAGATTTATGGAATGGTTAAAAGTGCATGAAAATGGCCAATTTACTCACTCTGAGTTCTCAAAAAGGGTTTCTTCACCCCGGGAAGTTAATTAAATACCATTTGGAGGCATTTAATGTTCGAGCAAAAACGGCTGATTTTCGACAAAAGAGATAACACCCCCCCATTACGTCATGCTTCAGGAATGTGGAAAATGGTCCGTTTTCAAATGTTTTATTTTTGAACGTCAGTTCACATTTGTAGGTGGATCATCAGTGTTAGAGCTAAAATTAGCATGTTTAAAGTGATTTTCATGCTTCCAGGGGCTCGGGAAGTGAATTAAATACTATTTGGAGGCATTTAATGTTCAATCAAAAACAGCTGATTTTTGACAAAAGAGATAACACCCCCCCATTACGTCATGCTTCAGAAATGTGGAAAATGGTCCGTTTTCAAATGTTTTATTTTTGAACGTCAGTTCACATTTGTAGGTGGATCATCAGTGTTATAGCTAAAATTTGCATGTTTAAAGTGATTTTCATGCTTCCAGGGGCCCTAAACACAAGATTTATGGAATGGTTAAAAGTGCGCGAAAATGGCCAATTTACTCACTCTGAGTTCTCAAAAAGGGTTTCTTCACCCCGGGAAGTTAATTAAATACCATTTGGAGGCATTTAATGTTCGAGCAAAAACGGCTGATTTTCGACAAAAGAGATAACACCCCCCCATTACGTCATGCTTCAGAAATGTGGAAAATGGTCCATTTTCAAATGTTTTATTTTTGAACGTCAATTCACATTTGTAGGTGGATCATCAGTGTTAGAGCTAAAATTAGCATGTTTAAAGTGATTTTCATGCTTCCAGGGGCTCGGGAAGTGAATTAAATACTATTTGGAGGCATTTAATGTTCAAGCAAAAACAGCTGATTTTTGACAAAAGAGATAACACCCCCCCATTACGTCATGCTTCAGAAATGTGGAAAATGGTCCGTTTTCAAATGTTTTATTTTTGAACGTCAGTTCACATTTGTAGGTGGATCATCAGTGTTAGAGCTAAAATTAGCATGTTTAAAGTGATTTTCATGCTTCCAGGGGCCCTAAACACAAGATTTATGGAATGGTTAAAAGTGCGCGAAAATGGCCAATTTACTCACTCTGAGTTCTCAAAAAGGGTTTCTTCACCCCGGGAAGTTAATTAAATACCATTTGGAGGCATTTAATGTTCGAGCAAAAACGGCTGATTTTTTACAAAAGAGATAACACCCCCCCATTACGTCATGCTTCAGAAATGTGGAAAATGGTCCGTTTTCAAATGTTTTATTTTTGAACGTCAGTTCACATTTGTAGGTGGATCATCAGTGTTAGAGCTAAAATTAGCATGTTTAAAGTGATTTTCATGCTTCCAGGGGCCCTAAACACAAGATTTATGGAATGGTTAAAAGTGCATGAAAATGGCCAATTTACTCACTCTGAGTTCTCAAAAAGGGTTTCTTCACCCCGGGAAGTTAATTAAATACCATTTGGAGGCATTTAATGTTCGAGCAAAAACGGCTGATTTTCGACAAAAGAGATAACACCCCCCCATTACGTCATGCTTCAGAAATGTGGAAAATGGTCCGTTTTCAAATGTTTTATTTTTGAACGTCAGTTCACATTTGTAGGTGGATCATCAGTGTTAGAGCTAAAATTAGCATGTTTAAAGTGATTTTCATGCTTCCAGGGGCCCTAAACACAAGATTTATGGAATGGTTAAAAGTCCATGAAAATGGCCAATTTACTCACTCTGAGTTCTCAAAAAGGGTTTCTTCACCCCGGGAAGTTAATTAAATACCATTTGGAGGCATTTAATGTTCGAGCAAAAACGGCTGATTTTCGACAAAAGAGATAACACCCCCCATTACGTCATGCTTCAGAAATGTGGAAAATGGTCCGTTTTCAAATGTTTTATTTTTGAACGTCAGTTCACATTTGTAGGTGGATCATCAGTGTTAGAGCTAAAATTAGCATGTTTAAAGTGATTTTCATGCTTCCAGGGGCTCGGGAAGTGAATTAAATACTATTTGGAGGCATTTAATGTTCAATCAAAAACAGCTGATTTTTGACAAAAGAGATAACACCCCCCCATTACGTCATGCTTCAGAAATGTGGAAAATGGTCCGTTATCAAATGTTTTATTTTTGAACGTCAGTTCACATTTGTAGGTGGATCATCAGTGTTAGAGCTAAAATTAGCATGTTTAAAGTGATTTTCATGCTTCCAGGGGCCCTAAACACAAGATTTATGGAATGGTTAAAAGTGCATGAAAATGGCCAATTTACTCACTCTGAGTTCTCAAAAAGGGTTTCTTCACCCCGGGAAGTTAATTAAATACCATTTGGAGGCATTTAATGTTCGAGCAAAAACGGCTGATTTTCGACAAAAGAGATAACACCCCCCCCATTACGTCATGCTTCAGGAATGTGGAAAATGGTCCGTTTTCAAATGTTTTATTTTTGAACGTCAGTTCACATTTGTAGGTGGATCATCAGTGTTAGAGCTAAAATTAGCATGTTTAAAGTGATTTTCATGCTTCCAGGGGCTCGGGAAGTGAATTAAATACTATTTGGAGGCATTTAATGTTCAATCAAAAACAGCTGATTTTTGACAAAAGAGATAACACCCCCCCATTACGTCATGCTTCAGAAATGTGGAAAATGGTCCGTTTTCAAATGTTTTATTTTTGAACGTAAGTTCACATTTGTAGGTGGATCATCAGTGTTATAGCTAAAATTAGCATGTTTAAAGTGATTTTCATGCTTCCAGGGGCCCTAAACACAAGATTTATGGAATGGTTAAAAGTGCGCGAAAATGGCCAATTTACTCACTCTGAGTTCTCAAAAAGGGTTTCTTCACCCCGGGAAGTTAATTAAATACCATTTGGAGGCATTTAATGTTCGAGCAAAAACGGCTGATTTTCGACAAAAGAGATAACACCCCCCCATTACGTCATGCTTCAGAAATGTGGAAAATGGTCCATTTTCAAATGTTTTATTTTTGAACGTCAGTTCACATTTGTAGGTGGATCATCAGTGTTAGAGCTAAAATTAGCATGTTTAAAGTGATTTTCATGCTTCCAGGGGCTCGGGAAGTGAATTAAATACTATTTGGAGGCATTTAATGTTCAAGCAAAAACAGCTGATTTTTGACAAAAGAGATAACACCCCCCCATTACGTCATGCTTCAGAAATGTGGAAAATGGTCCGTTTTCAAATGTTTTATTTTTGAACGTCAGTTCACATTTGTAGGTGGATCATCAGTGTTAGAGCTAAAATGAGCATGTTTAAAGTGATTTTCATGCTTCCAGGGGCCCTAAACACAAGATTTATGGAAAGGTTAAAAGTCCATGAAAATGGCCAATTTACTCACTCTGAGTTCTCAAAAAGGGTTTCTTCACCCCGGGAAGTTAATTAAATACCATTTGGAGGCATTTAATGTTCGAGCAAAAACGGCTGATTTTCGACAAAAGAGATAACACCCCCCATTACGTCATGCTTCAGAAATGTGGAAAATGGTCCGTTTTCAAATGTTTTATTTTTGAACGTCAGTTCACATTTGTAGGTGGATCATCAGTGTTAGAGCTAAAATTAGCATGTTTAAAGTGATTTTCATGCTTCCAGGGGCTCGGGAAGTGAATTAAATACTATTTGGAGGCATTTAATGTTCAATCAAAAACAGCTGATTTTTGACAAAAGAGATAACACCCCCCCATTACGTCATGCTTCAGAAATGTGGAAAATGGTCCGTTATCAAATGTTTTATTTTTGAACGTCAGTTCACATTTGTAGGTGGATCATCAGTGTTAGAGCTAAAATTAGCATGTTTAAAGTGATTTTCATGCTTCCAGGGGCCCTAAACACAAGATTTATGGAATGGTTAAAAGTGCATGAAAATGGCCAATTTACTCACTCTGAGTTCTCAAAAAGGGTTTCTTCACCCCGGGAAGTTAATTAAATACCATTTGGAGGCATTTAATGTTCGAGCAAAAACGGCTGATTTTCGACAAAAGAGATAACACCCCCCCATTACGTCATGCTTCAGAATGTGGAAAATGGTCCGTTTTCAAATGTTTTATTTTTGAACGTCAGTTCATATTTGTAGGTGGATCATCAGTGTTAGAGCTAAAATTAGCTTGTTTAAAGTGATTTTCATGCTTCCAGGGGCTCGGGAAGTGAATTAAATACTATTTGGAGGCATTTAATGCTCAATCAAAAACAGCTGATTTTTGACAAAAGAGATAACACCCCCCCATTACGTCATGCTTCAGAAATGTGGAAAATGGTCCGTTTTCAAATGTTTTATTTTTGAACATCAGTTCACAATTGTAGGTGGATCATCAGTGTTAGAGCTAAAATTAGCATGTTTAAAGTGATTTTCATGCTTCCAGGGTCCCTAAACACAAGATTTATGGAATGGTTAAAAGTGCATGAAAATGGCCAATTTACTCACTCTGAGTTCTCAAAAAGGATTTCTTCACCCCGGGAAGTTAATTAAATACCATTTGGAGGCATTTAATGTTCGAGCAAAAACGGCTGATTTTCGACAAAAGAGATAACACCCCCCCATTACGTCATGCTTCAGGAATGTGGAAAATGGTCCGTTTTCAAATGTTTTATTTTTGAACGTCAGTTCACATTTGTAGGTGGATCATCAGTGTTAGAGCTAAAATTAGCATGTTTAAAGTGATTTTCATGCTTCCAGGGGCTCGGGAAGTGAATTAAATACTATTTGGAGGCATTTAATGTTCAATCAAAAACAGCTGATTTTTGACAAAAGAGATAACACCCCCCCATTACGTCATGCTTCAGAAATGTGGAAAATGGTCCGTTTTCAAATGTTTTATTTTTGAACGTCAGTTCACATTTGTAGGTGGATCATCAGTGTTATAGCTAAAATTTGCATGTTTAAAGTGATTTTCATGCTTCCAGGGGCCCTAAACACAAGATTTATGGAATGGTTAAAAGTGCGCGAAAATGGCCAATTTACTCACTCTGAGTTCTCAAAAAGGGTTTCTTCACCCCGGGAAGTTAATTAAATACCATTTGGAGGCATTTAATGTTCGAGCAAAAACGGCTGATTTTCGACAAAAGAGATAACACCCCCCCATTACGTCATGCTTCAGAAATGTGGAAAATGGTCCATTTTCAAATGTTTTATTTTTGAACGTCAATTCACATTTGTAGGTGGATCATCAGTGTTAGAGCTAAAATTAGCATGTTTAAAGTGATTTTCATGCTTCCAGGGGCTCTGGAAGTGAATTAAATACTATTTGGAGGCATTTAATGTTCAAGCAAAAACAGCTGATTTTTGACAAAAGAGATAACACCCCCCCATTACGTCATGCTTCAGAAATGTGGAAAATGGTCCGTTTTCAAATGTTTTATTTTTGAACGTCAGTTCACATTTGTAGGTGGATCATCAGTGTTAGAGCTAAAATTAGCATGTTTAAAGTGATTTTCATGCTTCCAGGGGCCCTAAACACAAGATTTATGGAATGGTTAAAAGTGCGCGAAAATGGCCAATTTACTCACTCTGAGTTCTCAAAAAGGGTTTCTTCACCCCGGGAAGTTAATTAAATACCATTTGGAGGCATTTAATGTTCGAGCAAAAACGGCTGATTTTTGACAAAAGAGATAACACCCCCCATTACGTCATGCTTCAGAAATGTGGAAAATGGTCCGTTTTCAAATGTTTTATTTTTGAACGTCAGTTCACATTTGTAGGTGGATCATCAGTGTTAGAGCTAAAATTAGCATGTTTAAAGTGATTTTCATGCTTCCAGGGGCTCGGGAAGTGAATTAAATACTATTTGGAGGCATTTAATATTCAATCAAAAACAGCTGATTTTTGACAAAAGAGATAACACCCCCCCATTACGTCATGCTTCAGAAATGTGGAAAATGGTCCGTTTTCAAATGTTTTATTTTTGAACGTCAGTTCACATTTGTAGGTGGATCATCAGTGTTATAGCTAAAATTTGCATGTTTAAAGTGATTTTCATGCTTCCAGGGGCCCTAAACACAAGATTTATGGAATGGTTAAAAGTGCGCGAAAATGGCCAATTTACTCACTCTGAGTTCTCAAAAAGGGTTTCTTCACCCCGGGAAGTTAATTAAATACCATTTGGAGGCATTTAATGTTCGAGCAAAAACGGCTGATTTTCGACAAAAGAGATAACACCCCCCCATTACGTCATGCTTCAGAAATGTGGAAAATGGTCCATTTTCAAATGTTTTATTTTTGAACGTCAATTCACATTTGTAGGTGGATCATCAGTGTTAGAGCTAAAATTAGCATGTTTAAAGTGATTTTCATGCTTCCAGGGGCTCGGGAAGTGAATTAAATACTATTTGGAGGCATTTAATGTTCAAGCAAAAACAGCTGATTTTTGACAAAAGAGATAACACCCCCCCCATTACGTCATGCTTCAGAAATGTGGAAAATGGTCCGTTTTCAAATGTTTTATTTTTGAACGTCAGTTCGCATTTGTAGGTGGATCATCAGTGTTAGAGCTAAAATTAGCATGTTTAAAGTGATTTTCATGCTTCCAGGGGCCCTAAACACAAGATTTATGGAATGGTTAAAAGTGCGCGAAAATGGCCAATTTACTCACTCTGAGTTCTCAAAAAGGGTTTCTTCACCCCGGGAAGTTAATTAAATACCATTTGGAGGCATTTAATGTTCGAGCAAAAACGGCTGATTTTTGACAAAAGAGATAACACCCCCCCATTACGTCATGCTTCAGAAATGTGGAAAATGGTCCGTTTTCAAATGTTTTATTTTTGAACGTCAGTTCACATTTGTAGGTGGATCATCAGTGTTAGAGCTAAAATTAGCATGTTTAAAGTGATTTTCATGCTTCCAGGGGCCCTAAACACAAGATTTATGGAATGGTTAAAAGTGCATGAAAATGGCCAATTTACTCACTCTGAGTTCTCAAAAAGGGTTTCTTCACCCCGGGAAGTTAATTAAATACCATTTGGAGGCATTTAATGTTCGAGCAAAAACGGCTGATTTTTGACAAAAGAGATAACACCCCCCCATTACGTCATGCTTCAGAAATGTGGAAAATGGTCCGTTTTCAAATGTTTTATTTTTGAACGTCAGTTCACATTTGTAGGTGGATCATCAGTGTTAGAGCTAAAATTAGCATGTTTAAAGTGATTTTCATGCTTCCAGGGGCCCTAAACACAAGATTTATGGAATGTTTAAAAGTCCATGAAAATGGCCAATTTACTCACTCTGAGTTCTCAAAAAGGGTTTCTTCACCCCGGGAAGTTAATTAAATACCATTTGGAGGCATTTAATGTTCGAGCAAAAACGGCTGATTTTCGACAAAAGAGATAACACCCCCCATTACGTCATGCTTCAGAAATGTGGAAAATGGTCCGTTTTCAAATGTTTTATTTTTGAACGTCAGTTCACATTTGCAGGTGGATCATCAGTGTTAGAGCTAAAATTAGCATGTTTAAAGTGATTTTCATGCTTCCAGGGGCTCGGGAAGTGAGTTAAATACTATTTGGAGGCATTTAATGTTCAATCAAAAACAGCTGATTTTTGACAAAAGAGATAACACCCCCCCATTACGTCATGCTTCAGAAATGTGGAAAATGGTCCGTTATCAAATGTTTTATTTTTGAACGTCAGTTCACATTTGTAGGTGGATCATCAGTGTTAGAGCTAAAATTAGCATGTTTAAAGTGATTTTCATGCTTCCAGGGGCCCTAAACACAAGATTTATGGAATGGTTAAAAGTGCATGAAAATGGCCAATTTACTCACTCTGAGTTCTCAAAAAGGGTTTCTTCACCCCGGGAAGTTAATTAAATACCATTTGGAGGCATTTAATGTTCGAGCAAAAACGGCTGATTTTCGACAAAAGAGATAACACCCCCCCCATTACGTCATGCTTCAGGAATGTGGAAAATGGTCCGTTTTCAAATGTTTTATTTTTGAACGTCAGTTCACATTTGTAGGTGGATCATCAGTGTTAGAGCTAAAATTAGCATGTTTAAAGTGATTTTCATGCTTCCAGGGGCTCGGGAAGTGAATTAAATACTATTTGGAGGCATTTAATGTTCAAGCAAAAACAGCTGATTTTTGACAAAAGAGATAACACCCCCCCATTACGTCATGCTTCAGAAATGTGGAAAATGGTCCGTTTTCAAATGTTTTATTTTTGAACGTCAGTTCACATTTGTAGGTGGATCATCAGTGTTAGAGCTAAAATTAGCATGTTTAAAGTGATTTTCATGCTTCCAGGGGCCCTAAACACAAGATTTATGGAATAGTTAAAAGTGCGCGAAAATGGCCAATTTACTCACTCTGAGTTCTCAAAAAGGGTTTCTTCACCCCGGGAAGTTAATTAAATACCATTTGGAGGCATTTAATGTTCGAGCAAAAACGGCTGATTTTTGACAAAAGAGATAACACCCCCCCATTACGTCATGCTTCAGAAATGTGGAAAATGGTCCGTTTTCAAATGTTTTATTTTTGAACGTCAGTTCACATTTGTAGGTGGATCATCAGTGTTAGAGCTAAAATTAGCATGTTTAAAGTGATTTTCATGCTTCCAGGGGCCCTAAACACAAGATTTATGGAATCGTTAAAAGTGCATGAAAATGGCCAATTTACTCACTCTGAGTTCTCAAAAAGGGTTTCTTCACCCCGGGAAGTTAATTAAATACCATTTGGAGGCATTTAATGTTCGAGCAAAAACGGCTGATTTTCGACAAAAGAGATAACACCCCCCCATTACGTCATGCTTCAGGAATGTGGAAAATGGTCCGTTTTCAAATGTTTTATTTTTGAACGTCAGTTCACATTTGTAGGTGGATCATCAGTGTTAGAGCTAAAATTAGCATGTTTAAAGTGATTTTCATGCTTCCAGGGGCTCGGGAAGTGAATTAAATACTATTTGGAGGCATTTAATGTTCAATCAAAAACAGCTGATTTTTGACAAAAGAGATAACACCCCCCCCATTACGTCATGCTTCAGAAATGTGGAAAATGGTCCGTTTTCAAATGTTTTATTTTTGAACGTCAGTTCACATTTGTAGGTGGATCATCAGTGTTATAGCTAAAATTTGCATGTTTAAAGTGATTTTCATGCTTCCAGGGGCCCTAAACACAAGATTTATGGAATGGTTAAACGTGCGCGAAAATGGCCAATTTACTCACTCTGAGTTCTCAAAAAGGGTTTCTTCACCCCGGGAAGTTAATTAAATACCATTTGGAGGCATTTAATGTTCGAGCAAAAACGGCTGATTTTCGACAAAAGAGATAACACCCCCCCATTACGTCATGCTTCAGAAATGTGGAAAATGGTCCATTTTCAAATGTTTTATTTTTGAACGTCAATTCACATTTGTAGGTGGATCATCAGTGTTAGAGCTAAAATTAGCATGTTTAAAGTGATTTTCATGCTTCCAGGGGCTCGGGAAGTGAATTAAATACTATTTGGAGGCATTTAATGTTCAAGCAAAAACAGCTGATTTTTGACAAAAGAGATAACACCCCCCCATTACGTCATGCTTCAGAAATGTGGAAAATGGTCCGTTTTCAAATGTTTTATTTTTGAACGTCAGTTCACATTTGTAGGTGGATCATCGGTGTTAGAGCTAAAATTAGCATGTTTAAAGTGATTTTCATGCTTCCAGGGGCCCTAAACACAAGATTTATGGAATGGTTAAAAGTGCGCGAAAATGGCCAATTTACTCACTCTGAGTTCTCAAAAAGGGTTTCTTCACCCCGGGAAGTTAATTAAATACCATTTGGAGGCATTTAATGTTCGAGCAAAAACGGCTGATTTTTGACAAAAGAGATAACAACCCCCCATTACGTCATGCTTCAGAAATGTGGAAAATGGTCCGTTTTCAAATGTTTTATTTTTGAACGTCAGTTCACATTTGTAGGTGGATCATCAGTGTTAGAGCTAAAATTAGCATGTTTAAAGTGATTTTCATGCTTCCAGGGGCCCTAAACACAAGATTTATGGAATGGTTAAAAGTGCATGAAAATGGCCAATTTACTCACTCTGAGTTCTCAAAAAGGGTTTCTTCACCCCGGGAAGTTAATTAAATACCATTTGGAGGCATTTAATGTTCGAGCAAAAACGGCAGATTTTCGACAAAAGAGATAACACCCCCCCATTACGTCATGCTTCAGAAATGTGGAAAATGGTCCGTTTTCAAATGTTTTATTTTTGAACGTCAGTTCACATTTGTAGGTGGATCATCAGTGTTAGAGCTAAAATTAGCATGTTTAAAGTGATTTTCATGCTTCCAGGGGCCCTAAACACAAGATTTATGGAATGGTTAAAAGTCCATGAAAATGGCCAATTTACTCACTCTGAGTTCTCAAAAAGGGTTTCTTCACCCCGGGAAGTTAATTAAATACCATTTGGAGGCATTTAATGTTCGAGCAAAAACGGCTGATTTTCGACAAAAGAGATAACACCCCCCATTACGTCATGCTTCAGAAATGTGGAAAATGGTCCGTTTTCAAATGTTTTATTTTTGAACGTCAGTTCACATTTGTAGGTGGATCATCAGTGTTAGAGCTAAAATTAGCATGTTTAAAGTGATTTTCATGCTTCCAGGGGCTCGGGAAGTGAATTAAATACTATTTGGAGGCATTTAATGTTCAATCAAAAACAGCTGATTTTTGACAAAAGAGATAACACCCCCCCATTACGTCATGCTTCAGAAATGTGGAAAATGGTCCGTTATCAAATGTTTTATTTTTGAACGTCAGTTCACATTTGTAGGTGGATCATCAGTGTTAGAGCTAAAATTAGCATGTTTAAAGTGATTTTCATGCTTCCAGGGGCCCTAAACACAAGATTTATGGAATGGTTAAAAGTGCATGAAAATGGCCAATTTACTCACTCTGAGTTCTCAAAAAGGGTTTCTTCACCCCGGGAAGTTAATTAAATACCATTTGGAGGCATTTAATGTTCGAGCAAAAACGGCTGATTTTCGACAAAAGAGATAACACCCCCCCCATTACGTCATGCTTCAGGAATGTGGAAAATGGTCCGTTTTCAAATGTTTTATTTTTGAACGTCAGTTCACATTTGTAGGTGGATCATCAGTGTTAGAGCTAAAATTAGCATGTTTAAAGTGATTTTCATGCTTCCAGGGGCTCGGGAAGTGAATTAAATACTATTTGGAGGCATTTAATGTTCAATCAAAAACAGCTGATTTTTGACAAAAGAGATAACACCCCCCCATTACGTCATGCTTCAGAAATGTGGAAAATGGTCCGTTTTCAAATGTTTTATTTTTGAACGTCAGTTCACATTTGTAGGTGGATCATCAGTGTTATTGCTAAAATTAGCATGTTTAAAGTGATTTTCATGCTTCCAGGGGCCCTAAACACAAGATTTATGGAATGGTTAAAAGTGCGCGAAAATGGCCAATTTACTCACTCTGAGTTCTCAAAAAGGGTTTCTTCACCCCGGGAAGTTAATTAAATACCATTTGGAGGCATTTAATGTTCGAGCAAAAACGGCTGATTTTCGACAAAAGAGATAACACCCCCCCATTACGTCATGCTTCAGAAATGTGGAAAATGGTCCATTTTCAAATGTTTTATTTTTGAACGTCAGTTCACATTTGTAGGTGGATCATCAGTGTTAGAGGTAAAATTAGCATGTTTAAAGTGATTTTCATGCTTCCAGGGGCTCGGGAAGTTAATTAAATACCATTTGGAGGCATTTAATGTTCGAGCAAAAACGGCTGATTTTTGACAAAAGAGATAACACCCCCCCATTACGTCATGCTTCAGAAATGTGGAAAATGGTCCGTTTTCAAATGTTTTATTTTTGAACGTCAGTTCACATTTGTAGGTGGATCATCAGTGTTAGAGCTAAAATTAGCATGTTTAAAGTGATTTTCATGCTTCCAGGGGCCCTAAACACAAGATTTATGGAATGGTTAAAAGTCCATGAAAATGGCCAATTTACTCACTCTGAGTTCTCAAAAAGGGTTTCTTCACCCCGGGAAGTTAATTAAATACCATTTGGAGGCATTTAATGTTCGAGCAAAAACGGCTGATTTTCGACAAAAGAGATAACACCCCCCCATTACGTCATGCTTCAGAATGTGGAAAATGGTCCGTTTTCAAATGTTTTATTTTTGAACGTCAGTTCATATTTGTAGGTGGATCATCAGTGTTAGAGCTAAAATTAGCTTGTTTAAAGTGATTTTCATGCTTCCAGGGGCTCGGGAAGTGAATTAAATACTATTTGGAGGCATTTAATGCTCAATCAAAAACAGCTGATTTTTGACAAAAGAGATAACACCCCCCCATTACGTCATGCTTCAGAAATGTGGAAAATGGTCCGTTTTCAAATGTTTTATTTTTGAACGTCAGTTCACATTTGTAGGTGGATCATCAGTGTTAGAGCTAAAATTAGCATGTTTAAAGTGATTTTCATGCTTCCAGGGGCCCTAAACACAAGATTTATGGAATGGTTAAAAGTGCATGAAAATGGCCAATTTACTCACTCTGAGTTCTCAAAAAGGGTTTCTTCACCCCGGGAAGTTAATTAAATACCATTTGGAGGCATTTAATGTTCGAGCAAAAACGGCTGATTTTCGACAAAAGAGATAACACCCCCCCATTACGTCATGCTTCAGAATGTGGAAAATGGTCCGTTTTCAAATGTTTTATTTTTGAACGTCAGTTCATATTTGTAGGTGGATCATCAGTGTTAGAGCTAAAATTAGCTTGTTTAAAGTGATTTTCATGCTTCCAGGGGCTCGGGAAGTGAATTAAATACTATTTGGAGGCATTTAATGTTCAAGCAAAAACAGCTGATTTTTGACAAAAGAGATAACACCCCCCCATTACGTCATGCTTCAGAAATGTGGAAAATGGTCCGTTTTCAAATGTTTTATTTTTGAACGTCAGTTCACATTTGTAGGTGGATCATCAGTGTTAGAGCTAAAATTAGCATGTTTAAAGTGATTTTCATGCTTCCAGGGGCCCTAAACACAAGATTTATGGAATAGTTAAAAGTGCGCGAAAATGGCCAATTTACTCACTCTGAGTTCTCAAAAAGGGTTTCTTCACCCCGGGAAGTTAATTAAATACCATTTGGAGGCATTTAATGTTCGAGCAAAAACGGCTGATTTTTGACAAAAGAGATAACACCCCCCCATTACGTCATGCTTCAGAAATGTGGAAAATGGTCCGTTTTCAAATGTTTTATTTTTGAACGTCAGTTCACATTTGTAGGTGGATCATCAGTGTTAGAGCTAAAATTAGCATGTTTAAAGTGATTTTCATGCTTCCAGGGGCCCTAAACACAAGATTTATGGAATCGTTAAAAGTGCATGAAAATGGCCAATTTACTCACTCTGAGTTCTCAAAAAGGGTTTCTTCACCCCGGGAAGTTAATTAAATACCATTTGGAGGCATTTAATGTTCGAGCAAAAACGGCTGATTTTCGACAAAAGAGATAACACCCCCCCATTACGTCATGCTTCAGGAATGTGGAAAATGGTCCGTTTTCAAATGTTTTATTTTTGAACGTCAGTTCACATTTGTAGGTGGATCATCAGTGTTAGAGCTAAAATTAGCATGTTTAAAGTGATTTTCATGCTTCCAGGGGCTCGGGAAGTAAATTAAATACTATTTGGAGGCATTTAATGTTCAATCAAAAACAGCTGATTTTTGACAAAAGAGATAACACCCCCCCCATTACGTCATGCTTCAGAAATGTGGAAAATGGTCCGTTTTCAAATGTTTTATTTTTGAACGTCAGTTCACATTTGTAGGTGGATCATCAGTGTTATAGCTAAAATTTGCATGTTTAAAGTGATTTTCATGCTTCCAGGGGCCCTAAACACAAGATTTATGGAATGGTTAAACGTGCGCGAAAATGGCCAATTTACTCACTCTGAGTTCTCAAAAAGGGTTTCTTCACCCCGGGAAGTTAATTAAATACCATTTGGAGGCATTTAATGTTCGAGCAAAAACGGCTGATTTTTGACAAAAGAGATAACAACCCCCCATTACGTCATGCTTCAGAAATGTGGAAAATGGTCCGTTTTCAAATGTTTTATTTTTGAACGTCAGTTCACATTTGTAGGTGGATCATCAGTGTTAGAGCTAAAATTAGCATGTTTAAAGTGATTTTCATGCTTCCAGGGGCCCTAAACACAAGATTTATGGAATGGTTAAAAGTGCATGAAAATGGCCAATTTACTCACTCTGAGTTCTCAAAAAGGGTTTCTTCACCCCGGGAAGTTAATTAAATACCATTTGGAGGCATTTAATGTTCGAGCAAAAACGGCAGATTTTCGACAAAAGAGATAACACCCCCCCATTACGTCATGCTTCAGAAATGTGGAAAATGGTCCGTTTTCAAATGTTTTATTTTTGAACGTCAGTTCACATTTGTAGGTGGATCATCAGTGTTAGAGCTAAAATTAGCATGTTTAAAGTGATTTTCATGCTTCCAGGGGCCCTAAACACAAGATTTATGGAATGGTTAAAAGTCCATGAAAATGGCCAATTTACTCACTCTGAGTTCTCAAAAAGGGTTTCTTCACCCCGGGAAGTTAATTAAATACCATTTGGAGGCATTTAATGTTCGAGCAAAAACGGCTGATTTTCGACAAAAGAGATAACACCCCCCATTACGTCATGCTTCAGAAATGTGGAAAATGGTCCGTTTTCAAATGTTTTATTTTTGAACGTCAGTTCACATTTGTAGGTGGATCATCAGTGTTAGAGCTAAAATTAGCATGTTTAAAGTGATTTTCATGCTTCCAGGGGCTCGGGAAGTGAATTAAATACTATTTGGAGGCATTTAATGTTCAATCAAAAACAGCTGATTTTTGACAAAAGAGATAACACCCCCCCATTACGTCATGCTTCAGAAATGTGGAAAATGGTCCGTTATCAAATGTTTTATTTTTGAACGTCAGTTCACATTTGTAGGTGGATCATCAGTGTTAGAGCTAAAATTAGCATGTTTAAAGTGATTTTCATGCTTCCAGGGGCCCTAAACACAAGATTTATGGAATGGTTAAAAGTGCATGAAAATGGCCAATTTACTCACTCTGAGTTCTCAAAAAGGGTTTCTTCACCCCGGGAAGTTAATTAAATACCATTTGGAGGCATTTAATGTTCGAGCAAAAACGGCTGATTTTCGACAAAAGAGATAACACCCCCCCCATTACGTCATGCTTCAGGAATGTGGAAAATGGTCCGTTTTCAAATGTTTTATTTTTGAACGTCAGTTCACATTTGTAGGTGGATCATCAGTGTTAGAGCTAAAATTAGCATGTTTAAAGTGATTTTCATGCTTCCAGGGGCTCGGGAAGTGAATTAAATACTATTTGGAGGCATTTAATGTTCAATCAAAAACAGCTGATTTTTGACAAAAGAGATAACACCCCCCCATTACGTCATGCTTCAGAAATGTGGAAAATGGTCCGTTTTCAAATGTTTTATTTTTGAACGTCAGTTCACATTTGTAGGTGGATCATCAGTGTTATTGCTAAAATTAGCATGTTTAAAGTGATTTTCATGCTTCCAGGGGCCCTAAACACAAGATTTATGGAATGGTTAAAAGTGCGCGAAAATGGCCAATTTACTCACTCTGAGTTCTCAAAAAGGGTTTCTTCACCCCGTGAAGTTAATTAAATACCATTTGGAGGCATTTAATGTTCGAGCAAAAACGGCTGATTTTCGACAAAAGAGATAACACCCCCCCATTACGTCATGCTTCAGAAATGTGGAAAATGGTCCATTTTCAAATGTTTTATTTTTGAACGTCAGTTCACATTTGTAGGTGGATCATCAGTGTTAGAGGTAAAATTAGCATGTTTAAAGTGATTTTCATGCTTCCAGGGGCTCGGGAAGTTAATTAAATACCATTTGGAGGCATTTAATGTTCGAGCAAAAACGGCTGATTTTTGACAAAAGAGATAACACCCCCCCATTACGTCATGCTTCAGAAATGTGGAAAATGGTCCGTTTTCAAATGTTTTATTTTTGAACGTCAGTTCACATTTGTAGGTGGATCATCAGTGTTAGAGCTAAAATTAGCATGTTTAAAGTGATTTTCATGCTTCCAGGGGCCCTAAACACAAGATTTATGGAATGGTTAAAAGTCCATGAAAATGGCCAATTTACTCACTCTGAGTTCTCAAAAAGGGTTTCTTCACCCCGGGAAGTTAATTAAATACCATTTGGAGGCATTTAATGTTCGAGCAAAAACGGCTGATTTTCGACAAAAGAGATAACACCCCCCCATTACGTCATGCTTCAGAATGTGGAAAATGGTCCGTTTTCAAATGTTTTATTTTTGAACGTCAGTTCATATTTGTAGGTGGATCATCAGTGTTAGAGCTAAAATTAGCTTGTTTAAAGTGATTTTCATGCTTCCAGGGGCTCGGGAAGTGAATTAAATACTATTTGGAGGCATTTAATGCTCAATCAAAAACAGCTGATTTTTGACAAAAGAGATAACACCCCCCCATTACGTCATGCTTCAGAAATGTGGAAAATGGTCCGTTTTCAAATGTTTTATTTTTGAACGTCAGTTCACATTTGTAGGTGGATCATCAGTGTTAGAGCTAAAATTAGCATGTTTAAAGTGATTTTCATGCTTCCAGGGGCCCTAAACACAAGATTTATGGAATGGTTAAAAGTGCATGAAAATGGCCAATTTACTCACTCTGAGTTCTCAAAAAGGGTTTCTTCACTCCGGGAAGTTAATTAAATACCATTTGGAGGCATTTAATGTTCGAGCAAAAACGGCTGATTTTCGACAAAAGAGATAACACCCCCCATTACGTCATGCTTCAGAAATGTGGAAAATGGTCCGTTTTCAAATGTTTTATTTTTGAACGTCAGTTCACATTTGTAGGTGGATCATCAGTGTTAGAGCTAAAATTAGCATGTTTAAAGTGATTTTCATGCTTCCAGGGGCTTGGGAAGTGAATTAAATACTATTTGGAGGCATTTAATGTTCAATCAAAAACAGCTGATTTTTGACAAAAGAGATAACACCCCCCCATTACGTCATGCTTCAGAAATGTGGAAAATGGTCCGTTATCAAATGTTTTATTTTTGAACGTCAGTTCACATTTGTAGGTGGATCATCAGTGTTAGAGCTAAAATTAGCATGTTTAAAGTGATTTTCATGCTTCCAGGGGCCCTAAACACAAGATTTATGGAATGGTTAAAAGTGCATGAAAATGGCCAATTTACTCACTCTGAGTTCTCAAAAAGGGTTTCTTCACCCCGGGAAGTTAATTAAATACCATTTGGAGGCATTTAATGTTCGAGCAAAAACGGCTGATTTTCGACAAAAGAGATAACACCCCCCCCATTACGTCATGCTTCAGGAATGTGGAAAATGGTCCGTTTTCAAATGTTTTATTTTTGAACGTCAGTTCACATTTGTAGGTGGATCATCAGTGTTAGAGCTAAAATTAGCATGTTTAAAGTGATTTTCATGCTTCCAGGGGCTCGGGAAGTGAATTAAATACTATTTGGAGGCATTTAATGTTCAATCAAAAACAGCTGATTTTTGACAAAAGAGATAACACCCCCCCATTACGTCATGCTTCAGAAATGTGGAAAATGGTCCGTTTTCAAATGTTTTATTTTTGAACGTAAGTTCACATTTGTAGGTGGATCATCAGTGTTATAGCTAAAATTAGCATGTTTAAAGTGATTTTCATGCTTCCAGGGGCCCTAAACACAAGATTTATGGAATGGTTAAAAGTGCGCGAAAATGGCCAATTTACTCACTCTGAGTTCTCAAAAAGGGTTTCTTCACCCCGGGAAGTTAATTAAATACCATTTGGAGGCATTTAATGTTCGAGCAAAAACGGCTGATTTTCGACAAAAGAGATAACACCCCCCCATTACGTCATGCTTCAGAAATGTGGAAAATGGTCCATTTTCAAATGTTTTATTTTTGAACATCAGTTCACATTTGTAGGTGGATCATCAGTGTTAGAGCTAAAATTAGCATGTTTAAAGTGATTTTCATGCTTCCAGGGGCTCGGGAAGTGAATTAAATACTATTTGGAGGCATTTAATGTTCAAGCAAAAACAGCTGATTTTTGACAAAAGAGATAACACCCCCCCATTACGTCATGCTTCAGAAATGTGGAAAATGGTCCGTTTTCAAATGTTTTATTTTTGAACGTCAGTTCACATTTGTAGGTGGATCATCAGTGTTAGAGCTAAAATTAGCATGTTTAAAGTGATTTTCATGCTTCCAGGGGCCCTAAACACAAGATTTATGGAATGGTTAAAAGTGCGCGAAAATGGCCAATTTACTCACTCTGAGTTCTCAAAAAGGGTTTCTTCACCCCGGGAAGTTAATTAAATACCATTTGGAGGCATTTAATGTTCGAGCAAAAACGGCTGATTTTTGACAAAAGAGATAACACCCCCCCATTACGTCATGCTTCAGAAATGTGGAAAATGGTCCGTTTTCAAATGTTTTATTTTTGAACGTCAGTTCACATTTGTAGGTGGATCATCAGTGTTAGAGCTAAAATTTGCATGTTTAAAGTGATTTTCATGCTTCCAGGGGCCCTAAACACAAGATTTATGGAATGGTTAAAAGTGCATGAAAATGGCCAATTTACTCACTCTGAGTTCTCAAAAAGGGTTTCTTCACCCCGGGAAGTTAATTAAATACCATTTGGAGGCATTTAATGTTCGAGCAAAAACGGCTGATTTTCGACAAAAGAGATAACACCCCCCCATTACGTCATGCTTCAGAAATGTGGAAAATGGTCCGTTTTCAAATGTTTTATTTTTGAACGTCAGTTCACATTTGTAGGTGGATCATCAGTGTTAGAGCTAAAATTAGCATGTTTAAAGTGATTTTCATGCTTCCAGGGGCCCTAAACACAAGATTTATGGAATGGTTAAAAGTCCATGAAAATGGCCAATTTACTCACTCTGAGTTCTCAAAAAGGGTTTCTTCACCCCGGGAAGTTAATTAAATACCATTTGGAGGCATTTAATGTTCGAGCAAAAACGGCTGATTTTCGACAAAAGAGATAACACCCCCCATTACGTCATGCTTCAGAAATGTGGAAAATGGTCCGTTTTCAAATGTTTTATTTTTGAACGTCAGTTCACATTTGTAGGTGGATCATCAGTGTTAGAGCTAAAATTAGCATGTTTAAAGTGATTTTCATGCTTCCAGGGGCTCGGGAAGTGAATTAAATACTATTTGGAGGCATTTAATGTTCAATCAAAAACAGCTGATTTTTGACAAAAGAGATAACACCCCCCCATTACGTCATGCTTCAGAAATGTGGAAAATGGTCCGTTATCAAATGTTTTATTTTTGAACGTCAGTTCACATTTGTAGGTGGATCATCAGTGTTAGAGCTAAAATTAGCATGTTTAAAGTGATTTTCATGCTTCCAGGGGCCCTAAACACAAGATTTATGGAATGGTTAAAAGTGCATGAAAATGGCCAATTTACTCACTCTGAGTTCTCAAAAAGGGTTTCTTCACCCCGGGAAGTTAATTAAATACCATTTGGAGGCATTTAATGTTCGAGCAAAAACGGCTGATTTTCGACAAAAGAGATAACACCCCCCCATTACGTCATGCTTCAGAATGTGGAAAATGGTCCGTTTTCAAATGTTTTATTTTTGAACGTCAGTTCATATTTGTAGGTGGATCATCAGTGTTAGAGCTAAAATTAGCTTGTTTAAAGTGATTTTCATGCTTCCAGGGGCTCGGGAAGTGAATTAAATACTATTTGGAGGCATTTAATGTTCAAGCAAAAACAGCTGATTTTTGACAAAAGAGATAACACCCCCCCATTACGTCATGCTTCAGAAATGTGGAAAATGGTCCGTTTTCAAATGTTTTATTTTTGAACGTCAGTTCACATTTGTAGGTGGATCATCAGTGTTAGAGCTAAAATTAGCATGTTTAAAGTGATTTTCATGCTTCCAGGGGCCCTAAACACAAGATTTATGGAATAGTTAAAAGTGCGCGAAAATGGCCAATTTACTCACTCTGAGTTCTCAAAAAGGGTTTCTTCACCCCGGGAAGTTAATTAAATACCATTTGGAGGCATTTAATGTTCGAGCAAAAACGGCTGATTTTTGACAAAAGAGATAACACCCCCCCATTACGTCATGCTTCAGAAATGTGGAAAATGGTCCGTTTTCAAATGTTTTATTTTTGAACGTCAGTTCACATTTGTAGGTGGATCATCAGTGTTAGAGCTAAAATTAGCATGTTTAAAGTGATTTTCATGCTTCCAGGGGCCCTAAACACAAGATTTATGGAATCGTTAAAAGTGCATGAAAATGGCCAATTTACTCACTCTGAGTTCTCAAAAAGGGTTTCTTCACCCCGGGAAGTTAATTAAATACCATTTGGAGGCATTTAATGTTCGAGCAAAAACGGCTGATTTTCGACAAAAGAGATAACACCCCCCATTACGTCATGCTTCAGAAATGTGGAAAATGGTCCGTTTTCAAATGTTTTATTTTTGAACGTCAGTTCACATTTGTAGGTGGATCATCAGTGTTAGAGCTAAAATTAGCATGTTTAAAGTGATTTTCATGCTTCCAGGGGCTCGGGAAGTGAATTAAATACTATTTGGAGGCATTTAATGTTCAATCAAAAACAGCTGATTTTTGACAAAAGAGATAACACCCCCCCATTACGTCATGCTTCAGAAATGTGGAAAATGGTCCGTTATCAAATGTTTTATTTTTGAACGTCAGTTCACATTTGTAGGTGGATCATCAGTGTTAGAGCTAAAATTAGCATGTTTAAAGTGATTTTCATGCTTCCAGGGGCCCTAAACACAAGATTTATGGAATGGTTAAAAGTGCATGAAAATGGCCAATTTACTCACTCTGAGTTCTCAAAAAGGGTTTCTTCACCCCGGGAAGTTAATTAAATACCATTTGGAGGCATTTAATGTTCGAGCAAAAACGGCTGATTTTCGACAAAAGAGATAACACCCCCCCATTACGTCATGCTTCAGAATGTGGAAAATGGTCCGTTTTCAAATGTTTTATTTTTGAACGTCAGTTCATATTTGTAGGTGGATCATCAGTGTTAGAGCTAAAATTAGCTTGTTTAAAGTGATTTTCATGCTTCCAGGGGCTCGGGAAGTGAATTAAATACTATTTGGAGGCATTTAATGTTCAAGCAAAAACAGCTGATTTTTGACAAAAGAGATAACACCCCCCCATTACGTCATGCTTCAGAAATGTGGAAAATGGTCCGTTTTCAAATGTTTTATTTTTGAACGTCAGTTCACATTTGTAGGTGGATCATCAGTGTTAGAGCTAAAATTAGCATGTTTAAAGTGATTTTCATGCTTCCAGGGGCCCTAAACACAAGATTTATGGAATAGTTAAAAGTGCGCGAAAATGGCCAATTTACTCACTCTGAGTTCTCAAAAAGGGTTTCTTCACCCCGGGAAGTTAATTAAATACCATTTGGAGGCATTTAATGTTCGAGCAAAAACGGCTGATTTTTGACAAAAGAGATAACACCCCCCCATTACGTCATGCTTCAGAAATGTGGAAAATGGTCCGTTTTCAAATGTTTTATTTTTGAACGTCAGTTCACATTTGTAGGTGGATCATCAGTGTTAGAGCTAAAATTAGCATGTTTAAAGTGATTTTCATGCTTCCAGGGGCCCTAAACACAAGATTTATGGAATCGTTAAAAGTGCATGAAAATGGCCAATTTACTCACTCTGAGTTCTCAAAAAGGGTTTCTTCACCCCGGGAAGTTAATTAAATACCATTTGGAGGCATTTAATGTTCGAGCAAAAACGGCTGATTTTCGACAAAAGAGATAACACCCCCCCATTACGTCATGCTTCAGGAATGTGGAAAATGGTCCGTTTTCAAATGTTTTATTTTTGAACGTCAGTTCACATTTGTAGGTGGATCATCAGTGTTAGAGCTAAAATTAGCATGTTTAAAGTGATTTTCATGCTTCCAGGGGCTCGGGAAGTAAATTAAATACTATTTGGAGGCATTTAATGTTCAATCAAAAACAGCTGATTTTTGACAAAAGAGATAACACCCCCCCCATTACGTCATGCTTCAGAAATGTGGAAAATGGTCCGTTTTCAAATGTTTTATTTTTGAACGTCAGTTCACATTTGTAGGTGGATCATCAGTGTTATAGCTAAAATTTGCATGTTTAAAGTGATTTTCATGCTTCCAGGGGCCCTAAACACAAGATTTATGGAATGGTTAAACGTGCGCGAAAATGGCCAATTTACTCACTCTGAGTTCTCAAAAAGGGTTTCTTCACCCCGGGAAGTTAATTAAATACCATTTGGAGGCATTTAATGTTCGAGCAAAAACGGCTGATTTTCGACAAAAGAGATAACACCCCCCCATTACGTCATGCTTCAGAAATGTGGAAAATGGTCCATTTTCAAATGTTTTATTTTTGAACGTCAATTCACATTTGTAGGTGGATCATCAGTGTTAGAGCTAAAATTAGCATGTTTAAAGTGATTTTCATGCTTCCAGGGGCTCGGGAAGTGAATTAAATACTATTTGGAGGCATTTAATGTTCAAGCAAAAACAGCTGATTTTTGACAAAAGAGATAACACCCCCCCATTACGTCATGCTTCAGAAATGTGGAAAATGGTCCGTTTTCAAATGTTTTATTTTTGAACGTCAGTTCACATTTGTAGGTGGATCATCAGTGTTAGAGCTAAAATTAGCATGTTTAAAGTGATTTTCATGCTTCCAGGGGCCCTAAACACAAGATTTATGGAATGGTTAAAAGTGCGCGAAAATGGCCAATTTACTCACTCTGAGTTCTCAAAAAGGGTTTCTTCACCCCGGGAAGTTAATTAAATACCATTTGGAGGCATTTAATGTTCGAGCAAAAACGGCTGATTTTTGACAAAAGAGATAACACCCCCCCATTACGTCATGCTTCAGAAATGTGGAAAATGGTCCGTTTTCAAATGTTTTATTTTTGAACGTCAGTTCACATTTGTAGGTGGATCATCAGTGTTAGAGCTAAAATTAGCATGTTTAAAGTGATTTTCATGCTTCCAGGGGCCCTAAACACAAGATTTATGGAATGGTTAAAAGTGCATGAAAATGGCCAATTTACTCACTCTGAGTTCTCAAAAAGGGTTTCTTCACCCCGGGAAGTTAATTAAATACCATTTGGAGGCATTTAATGTTCGAGCAAAAACGGCAGATTTTCGACAAAAGAGATAACACCCCCCCATTACGTCATGCTTCAGAAATGTGGAAAATGGTCCGTTTTCAAATGTTTTATTTTTGAACGTCAGTTCACATTTGTAGGTGGATCATCAGTGTTAGAGCTAAAATTAGCATGTTTAAAGTGATTTTCATGCTTCCAGGGGCCCTAAACACAAGATTTATGGAATGGTTAAAAGTCCATGAAAATGGCCAATTTACTCACTCTGAGTTCTCAAAAAGGGTTTCTTCACCCCGGGAAGTTAATTAAATACCATTTGGAGGCATTTAATGTTCGAGCAAAAACGGCTGATTTTCGACAAAAGAGATAACACCCCCCATTACGTCATGCTTCAGAAATGTGGAAAATGGTCCGTTTTCAAATGTTTTATTTTTGAACGTCAGTTCACATTTGTAGGTGGATCATCAGTGTTAGAGCTAAAATTAGCATGTTTAAAGTGATTTTCATGCTTCCAGGGGCTCGGGAAGTGAATTAAATACTATTTGGAGGCATTTAATGTTCAATCAAAAACAGCTGATTTTTGACAAAAGAGATAACACCCCCCCATTACGTCATGCTTCAGAAATGTGGAAAATGGTCCGTTATCAAATGTTTTATTTTTGAACGTCAGTTCACATTTGTAGGTGGATCATCAGTGTTAGAGCTAAAATTAGCATGTTTAAAGTGATTTTCATGCTTCCAGGGGCCCTAAACACAAGATTTATGGAATGGTTAAAAGTGCATGAAAATGGCCAATTTACTCACTCTGAGTTCTCAAAAAGGGTTTCTTCACCCCGGGAAGTTAATTAAATACCATTTGGAGGCATTTAATGTTCGAGCAAAAACGGCTGATTTTCGACAAAAGAGATAACACCCCCCCCATTACGTCATGCTTCAGGAATGTGGAAAATGGTCCGTTTTCAAATGTTTTATTTTTGAACGTCAGTTCACATTTGTAGGTGGATCATCAGTGTTAGAGCTAAAATTAGCATGTTTAAAGTGATTTTCATGCTTCCAGGGGCTCGGGAAGTGAATTAAATACTATTTGGAGGCATTTAATGTTCAATCAAAAACAGCTGATTTTTGACAAAAGAGATAACACCCCCCCATTACGTCATGCTTCAGAAATGTGGAAAATGGTCCGTTTTCAAATGTTTTATTTTTGAACGTCAGTTCACATTTGTAGGTGGATCATCAGTGTTAGAGGTAAAATTAGCATGTTTAAAGTGATTTTCATGCTTCCAGGGGCTCGGGAAGTTAATTAAATACCATTTGGAGGCATTTAATGTTCGAGCAAAAACGGCTGATTTTTGACAAAAGAGATAACACCCCCCCATTACGTCATGCTTCAGAAATGTGGAAAATGGTCCGTTTTCAAATGTTTTATTTTTGAACGTCAGTTCACATTTGTAGGTGGATCATCAGTGTTAGAGCTAAAATTAGCATGTTTAAAGTGATTTTCATGCTTCCAGGGGCCCTAAACACAAGATTTATGGAATGGTTAAAAGTCCATGAAAATGGCCAATTTACTCACTCTGAGTTCTCAAAAAGGGTTTCTTCACCCCGGGAAGTTAATTAAATACCATTTGGAGGCATTTAATGTTCGAGCAAAAACGGCTGATTTTCGACAAAAGAGATAACACCCCCCCATTACGTCATGCTTCAGAATGTGGAAAATGGTCCGTTTTCAAATGTTTTATTTTTGAACGTCAGTTCATATTTGTAGGTGGATCATCAGTGTTAGAGCTAAAATTAGCTTGTTTAAAGTGATTTTCATGCTTCCAGGGGCTCGGGAAGTGAATTAAATACTATTTGGAGGCATTTAATGCTCAATCAAAAACAGCTGATTTTTGACAAAAGAGATAACACCCCCCCATTACGTCATGCTTCAGAAATGTGGAAAATGGTCCGTTTTCAAATGTTTTATTTTTGAACGTCAGTTCACATTTGTAGGTGGATCATCAGTGTTAGAGCTAAAATTAGCATGTTTAAAGTGATTTTCATGCTTCCAGGGGCCCTAAACACAAGATTTATGGAATGGTTAAAAGTGCGCGAAAACGGCCAATTTACTCACTCTGAGTTCTCAAAAAGGGTTTCTTCACCCCGGGAAGTTAATTAAATACCATTTGGAGGCATTTAATGTTCGAGCAAAAACGGCTGATTTTTGACAAAAGAGATAACACCCCCCCATTACGTCATGCTTCAGAAATGTGGAAAATGGTCCGTTTTCAAATGTTTTATTTTTGAACGTCAGTTCACATTTGTAGGTGGATCATCAGTGTTAGAGCTAAAATTAGCATGTTTAAAGTGATTTTCATGCTTCCAGGGGCCCTAAACACAAGATTTATGGAATGGTTAAAAGTGCATGAAAATGGCCAATTTACTCACTCTGAGTTCTCAAAAAGGGTTTCTTCACTCCGGGAAGTTAATTAAATACCATTTGGAGGCATTTAATGTTCGAGCAAAAACGGCTGATTTTCGACAAAAGAGATAACACCCCCCATTACGTCATGCTTCAGAAATGTGGAAAATGGTCCGTTTTCAAATGTTTTATTTTTGAACGTCAGTTCACATTTGTAGGTGGATCATCAGTGTTAGAGCTAAAATTAGCATGTTTAAAGTGATTTTCATGCTTCCAGGGGCTTGGGAAGTGAATTAAATACTATTTGGAGGCATTTAATGTTCAATCAAAAACAGCTGATTTTTGACAAAAGAGATAACACCCCCCCATTACGTCATGCTTCAGAAATGTGGAAAATGGTCCGTTATCAAATGTTTTATTTTTGAACGTCAGTTCACATTTGTAGGTGGATCATCAGTGTTAGAGCTAAAATTAGCATGTTTAAAGTGATTTTCATGCTTCCAGGGGCCCTAAACACAAGATTTATGGAATGGTTAAAAGTGCATGAAAATGGCCAATTTACTCACTCTGAGTTCTCAAAAAGGGTTTCTTCACCCCGGGAAGTTAATTAAATACCATTTGGAGGCATTTAATGTTCGAGCAAAAACGGCTGATTTTCGACAAAAGAGATAACACCCCCCCCATTACGTCATGCTTCAGGAATGTGGAAAATGGTCCGTTTTCAAATGTTTTATTTTTGAACGTCAGTTCACATTTGTAGGTGGATCATCAGTGTTAGAGCTAAAATTAGCATGTTTAAAGTGATTTTCATGCTTCCAGGGGCTCGGGAAGTGAATTAAATACTATTTGGAGGCATTTAATGTTCAATCAAAAACAGCTGATTTTTGACAAAAGAGATAACACCCCCCCATTACGTCATGCTTCAGAAATGTGGAAAATGGTCCGTTTTCAAATGTTTTATTTTTGAACGTAAGTTCACATTTGTAGGTGGATCATCAGTGTTATAGCTAAAATTAGCATGTTTAAAGTGATTTTCATGCTTCCAGGGGCCCTAAACACAAGATTTATGGAATGGTTAAAAGTGCGCGAAAATGGCCAATTTACTCACTCTGAGTTCTCAAAAAGGGTTTCTTCACCCCGGGAAGTTAATTAAATACCATTTGGAGGCATTTAATGTTCGAGCAAAAACGGTTGATTTTCGACAAAAGAGATAACACCCCCCCATTACGTCATGCTTCAGAAATGTGGAAAATGGTCCATTTTCAAATGTTTTATTTTTGAACATCAGTTCACATTTGTAGGTGGATCATCAGTGTTAGAGCTAAAATTAGCATGTTTAAAGTGATTTTCATGCTTCCAGGGGCTCGGGAAGTGAATTAAATACTATTTGGAGGCATTTAATGTTCAAGCAAAAACAGCTGATTTTTGACAAAAGAGATAACACCCCCCCATTACGTCATGCTTCAGAAATGTGGAAAATGGTCCGTTTTCAAATGTTTTATTTTTGAACGTCAGTTCACATTTGTAGGTGGATCATCAGTGTTAGAGCTAAAATTAGCATGTTTAAAGTGATTTTCATGCTTCCAGGGGCCCTAAACACAAGATTTATGGAATGGTTAAAAGTGCGCGAAAATGGCCAATTTACTCACTCTGAGTTCTCAAAAAGGGTTTCTTCACCCCGGGAAGTTAATTAAATACCATTTGGAGGCATTTAATGTTCGAGCAAAAACGGCTGATTTTTGACAAAAGAGATAACACCCCCCCATTACGTCATGCTTCAGAAATGTGGAAAATGGTCCGTTTTCAAATGTTTTATTTTTGAACGTCAGTTCACATTTGTAGGTGGATCATCAGTGTTAGAGCTAAAATTTGCATGTTTAAAGTGATTTTCATGCTTCCAGGGGCCCTAAACACAAGATTTATGGAATGGTTAAAAGTGCATGAAAATGGCCAATTTACTCACTCTGAGTTCTCAAAAAGGGTTTCTTCACCCCGGGAAGTTAATTAAATACCATTTGGAGGCATTTAATGTTCGAGCAAAAACGGCTGATTTTCGACAAAAGAGATAACACCCCCCCATTACGTCATGCTTCAGAAATGTGGAAAATGGTCCGTTTTCAAATGTTTTATTTTTGAACGTCAGTTCACATTTGTAGGTGGATCATCAGTGTTAGAGCTAAAATTAGCATGTTTAAAGTGATTTTCATGCTTCCAGGGGCCCTAAACACAAGATTTATGGAATGGTTAAAAGTCCATGAAAATGGCCAATTTACTCACTCTGAGTTCTCAAAAAGGGTTTCTTCACCCCGGGAAGTTAATTAAATACCATTTGGAGGCATTTAATGTTCGAGCAAAAACGGCTGATTTTCGACAAAAGAGATAACACCCCCCATTACGTCATGCTTCAGAAATGTGGAAAATGGTCCGTTTTCAAATGTTTTATTTTTGAACGTCAGTTCACATTTGTAGGTGGATCATCAGTGTTAGAGCTAAAATTAGCATGTTTAAAGTGATTTTCATGCTTCCAGGGGCTCGGGAAGTGAATTAAATACTATTTGGAGGCATTTAATGTTCAATCAAAAACAGCTGATTTTTGACAAAAGAGATAACACCCCCCCATTACGTCATGCTTCAGAAATGTGGAAAATGGTCCGTTATCAAATGTTTTATTTTTGAACGTCAGTTCACATTTGTAGGTGGATCATCAGTGTTAGAGCTAAAATTAGCATGTTTAAAGTGATTTTCATGCTTCCAGGGGCCCTAAACACAAGATTTATGGAATGGTTAAAAGTGCATGAAAATGGCCAATTTACTCACTCTGAGTTCTCAAAAAGGGTTTCTTCACCCCGGGAAGTTAATTAAATACCATTTGGAGGCATTTAATGTTCGAGCAAAAACGGCTGATTTTCGACAAAAGAGATAACACCCCCCCATTACGTCATGCTTCAGAATGTGGAAAATGGTCCGTTTTCAAATGTTTTATTTTTGAACGTCAGTTCATATTTGTAGGTGGATCATCAGTGTTAGAGCTAAAATTAGCTTGTTTAAAGTGATTTTCATGCTTCCAGGGGCTCGGGAAGTGAATTAAATACTATTTGGAGGCATTTAATGTTCAAGCAAAAACAGCTGATTTTTGACAAAAGAGATAACACCCCCCCATTACGTCATGCTTCAGAAATGTGGAAAATGGTCCGTTTTCAAATGTTTTATTTTTGAACGTCAGTTCACATTTGTAGGTGGATCATCAGTGTTAGAGCTAAAATTAGCATGTTTAAAGTGATTTTCATGCTTCCAGGGGCCCTAAACACAAGATTTATGGAATGGTTAAAAGTGCGCGAAAATGGCCAATTTACTCACTCTGAGTTCTCAAAAAGGGTTTCTTCACCCCGGGAAGTTAATTAAATACCATTTGGAGGCATTTAATGTTCGAGCAAAAATGGCTGATTTTTGACAAAAGAGATAACACCCCCCCATTACGTCATGCTTCAGAAATGTGGAAAATGGTCCGTTTTCAAATGTTTTATTTTTGAACGTCAGTTCACATTTGTAGGTGGATCATCAGTGTTAGAGCTAAAATTAGCATGTTTAAAGTGATTTTCATGCTTCCAGGGGCCCTAAACACAAGATTTATGGAATGGTTAAAAGTGCATGAAAATGGCCAATTTACTCACTCTGAGTTCTCAAAAAGGGTTTCTTCACCCCGGGAAGTTAATTAAATACCATTTGGAGGCATTTAATGTTCGAGCAAAAACGGCTGATTTTCGACAAAAGAGATAACACCCCCCCATTACGTCATGCTTCAGAAATGTGGAAAATGGTCCGTTTTCAAATGTTTTATTTTTGAACGTCAGTTCACATTTGTAGGTGGATCATCAGTGTTAGAGCTAAAATTAGCATGTTTAAAGTGATTTTCATGCTTCCAGGGGCCCTAAACACAAGATTTATGGAATGTTTAAAAGTCCATGAAAATGGCCAATTTACTCACTCTGAGTTCTCAAAAAGGGTTTCTTCACCCCGGGAAGTTAATTAAATACCATTTGGAGGCATTTAATGTTCGAGCAAAAACGGCTGATTTTCGACAAAAGAGATAACACCCCCCATTACGTCATGCTTCAGAAATGTGGAAAATGGTCCGTTTTCAAATGTTTTATTTTTGAACGTCAGTTCACATTTGCAGGTGGATCATCAGTGTTAGAGCTAAAATTAGCATGTTTAAAGTGATTTTCATGCTTCCAGGGGCTCGGGAAGTGAATTAAATACTATTTGGAGGCATTTAATGTTCAATCAAAAACAGCTGATTTTTGACAAAAGAGATAACACCCCCCCATTACGTCATGCTTCAGAAATGTGGAAAATGGTCCGTTATCAAATGTTTTATTTTTGAACGTCAGTTCACATTTGTAGGTGGATCATCAGTGTTAGAGCTAAAATTAGCATGTTTAAAGTGATTTTCATGCTTCCAGGGGCCCTAAACACAAGATTTATGGAATGGTTAAAAGTGCATGAAAATGGCCAATTTACTCACTCTGAGTTCTCAAAAAGGGTTTCTTCACCCCGGGAAGTTAATTAAATACCATTTGGAGGCATTTAATGTTCGAGCAAAAACAGCTGATTTTCGACAAAAGAGATAACACCCCCCCTATTACGTCATGCTTCAGGAATGTGGAAAATGGTCCGTTTTCAAATGTTTTATTTTTGAACGTCAGTTCACATTTGTAGGTGGATCATCAGTGTTAGAGCTAAAATTAGCATGTTTAAAGTGATTTTCATGCTTCCAGGGGCTCGGGAAGTGAATTAAATACTATTTGGAGGCATTGAATGTTCAATCAAAAACAGCTGATTTTTGACAAAAGAGATAACACCCCCCCATTACGTCATGCTTCAGAAATGTGGAAAATGGTCCGTTTTCAAATGTTTTATTTTTGAACGTCAGTTCACATTTGTAGGTGGATCATCAGTGTTATAGCTAAAATTAGCATGTTTAAAGTGATTTTCATGCTTCCAGGGGCCCTAAACACAAGATTTATGGAATGGTTAAAAGTGCGCGAAAATGGCCAATTTACTCACTCTGAGTTCTCAAAAAGGGTTTCTTCACCCCGGGAAGTTAATTAAATACCATTTGGAGGCATTTAATGTTCGAGCAAAAACGGCTGATTTTCGACAAAAGAGATAACACCCCCCCATTACGTCATGCTTCAGAAATGTGGAAAATGGTCCATTTTCAAATGTTTTATTTTTGAACGTCAGTTCACATTTGTAGGTGGATCATCAGTGTTAGAGCTAAAATTAGCATGTTTAAAGTGATTTTCATGCTTCCAGGGGCTCGGGAAGTGAATTAAATACTATTTGGAGGCATTTAATGTTCAAGCAAAAACAGCTGATTTTTGACAAAAGAGATAACACCCCCCATTACGTCATGCTTCAGAAATGTGGAAAATGGTCCGTTTTCAAATGTTTTATTTTTGAACGTCAGTTCACATTTGTAGGTGGATCATCAGTGTTAGAGCTAAAATTAGCATGTTTAAAGTGATTTTCATGCTTCCAGGGGCCCTAAACACAAGATTTATGGAATGGTTAAAAGTGCGCGAAAATGGCCAATTTACTCACTCTGAGTTCTCAAAAAGGGTTTCTTCACCCCGGGAAGTTAATTAAATACCATTTGGAGGCATTTAATGTTCGAGCAAAAACGGCTGATTTTTGACAAAAGAGATAACACCCCCCCATTACGTCATGCTTCAGAAATGTGGAAAATGGTCCGTTTTCAAATGTTTTATTTTTGAACGTCAGTTCACATTTGTAGGTGGATCATCAGTGTTAGAGCTAAAATTAGCATGTTTAAAGTGATTTTCATGCTTCCAGGGGCCCTAAACACAAGATTTATGGAATCGTTAAAAGTGCATGAAAATGGCCAATTTACTCACTCTGAGTTCTCAAAAAGGGTTTCTTCACCCCGGGAAGTTGATTAAATACCATTTGGAGGCATTTAATGTTCGAGCAAAAATGGCTGATTTTCGACAAAAGAGATAACACCCCCCCATTACGTCATGCTTCAGAAATGTGGAAAATGGTCCGTTTTCAAATGTTTTATTTTTGAAAGTCAGTTCACATTTGTAGGTGGATCATCAGTGTTAGAGCTAAAATTAGCATGTTTAAGTGATTTTCATGCTTCCAGGGGCTCGGGAAGTGAATTAAATACTATTTGGAGGCATTTAATGCTCAATCAAAAACAGCAGATTTTTGACAAAAGAGATAACACCCCCCCATTACGTCATGCTTCAGAAATGTGGAAAATGGTCCATTTTCAAATGTTTTATTTTTGAACGTCAGTTCACATTTGTAGGTGGATCATCAGTGTTAGAGCTAAAATTAGCATGTTTAAAGTGATTTTCATGCTTCCAGGGGCCCTAAACACAAGATTTATGGAATGGTTAAAAGTCCATGAAAATGGCCAATTTACTCACTCTGAGTTCTCAAAAAGGGTTTCTTCACCCCGGGAAGTTAATTAAATACCATTTGGAGGCATTTAATGTTCGAGCAAAAACGGCTGATTTTCGACAAAAGAGATAACACCCCCCATTACGTCATGCTTCAGAAATGTGGAAAATGGTCCGTTTTCAAATGTTTTATTTTTGAACGTCAGTTCACATTTGTAGGTGGATCATCAGTGTTAGAGCTAAAATTAGCATGTTTAAAGTGATTTTCATGCTTCCAGGGGCTCGGGAAGTGAATTAAATACTATTTGGAGGCATTTAATGTTCAATCAAAAACAGCTGATTTTTGACAAAAGAGATAACACCCCCCCATTACGTCATGCTTCAGAAATGTGGAAAATGGTCTGTTTTCAAATGTTTTATTTTTGAACATCAGTTCACATTTGTAGGTGGATCATCAGTGTTAGAGCTAAAATTAGCATGTTTAAAGTGATTTTCATGCTTCCAGGGTCCCTAAACACAAGATTTATGGAATGGTTAAAAGTGCATGAAAATGGCCAATTAACTCGCTCTGAGTTCTCAAAAAGGGTTTCTTCACCCCGGGAAGTTAATTAAATACCATTTGGAGGCATTTAATGTTCGAGCAAAAACGGCTGATTTTCGACAAAAGAGATAACACCCCCCCATTACGTCATGCTTCAGGAATGTGGAAAATGGTCAGTTTTCAAATGTTTTATTTTTGAACGTCAGTTCACATTTGTAGGTGGATCATCAGTGTTAGAGCTAAAATTAGCATGTTTAAAGTGATTTTCATGCTTCCAGGGGCTCGGGAAGTGAATTAAATACTATTTGGAGGCATTTGATGTTCAATCAAAAACAGCTGATTTTTGACAAAAGAGATAACACCCCCCCATTACGTCATGCTTCAGAAATGTGGAAAAGGGTCCGTTTTCAAATGTTTTATTTTTGAACGTCAGTTCACATTTGTAGGTGGATCATCAGTGTTATAGCTAAAATTTGCATGTTTAAAGTGATTTTCATGCTTCCAGGGGCCCTAAACACAAGATTTATGGAATGGTTAAAAGTGCGCGAAAATGGCCAATTTACTCACTCTGAGTTCTCAAAAAGGGTTTCTTCACCCCGGGAAGTTAATTAAATACCATTTGGAGGCATTTAATGTTCGAGCAAAAACGGCTGATTTTCGACAAAAGAGATAACACCCCCCCATTACGTCATGCTTCAGAAATGTGGAAAATGGTCCATTTTCAAATGTTTTATTTTTGAACGTCAGTTCACATTTGTAGGTGGATCATCAGTGTTAGAGCTAAAATTAGCATGTTTAAAGTGATTTTCATGCTTCCAGGGGCTCGGGAAGTGAATTAAATACTATTTGGAGGCATTTAATGTTCAAGCAAAAACAGCTGATTTTTGACAAAAGAGATAACACCCCCCCATTACGTCATGCTTCAGAAATGTGGAAAATGGTCCGTTTTCAAATGTTTTATTTTTGAACGTCAGTTCACATTTGTAGGTGGATCATCAGTGTTAGAGCTAAAATTAGCATGTTTAAAGTGATTTTCATGCTTCCAGGGGCCCTAAACACAAGATTTATGGAATGGTTAAAAGTGCGCGAAAATGGCCAATTTACTCACTCTGAGTTCTCAAAAAGGGTTTCTTCACCCCGGGAAGTTAATTAAATACCATTTGGAGGCATTTAATGTTCGAGCAAAAACGGCTGATTTTTGACAAAAGAGATAACACCCCCCATTACGTCATGCTTCAGAAATGTGGAAAATGGTCCGTTTTCAAATGTTTTATTTTTGAACGTCAGTTCACATTTGTAGGTGGATCATCAGTGTTAGAGCTAAAATTAGCATGTTTAAAGTGATTTTCATGCTTCCAGGGGCCCTAAACACAAGATTTATGGAATGGTTAAAAGTGCATGAAAATGGCCAATTTACTCACTCTGAGTTCTCAAAAAGGGTTTCTTCACCCCGGGAAGTTAATTAAATACCATTTGGAGGCATTTAATGTTCGAGCAAAAACGGCTGATTTTCGACAAAAGAGATAACACCCCCCCATTACGTCATGCTTCAGAAATGTGGAAAATAGTCCGTTTTCAAATGTTTTATTTTTGAACGTCAGTTCACATTTGTAGGTGGATCATCAGTGTTAGAGCTAAAATTAGCATGTTTAAAGTGATTTTCATGCTTCCAGGGGCCCTAAACACAAGATTTATGGAATGGTTAAAAGTCCATGAAAATGGCCAATTTACTCACTCTGAGTTCTCAAAAAGGGTTTCTTCACCCCGGGAAGTTAATTAAATACCATTTGGAGGCATTTAATGTTCGAGCAAAAACGGCTGATTTTCGACAAAAGAGATAACACCCCCCATTACGTCATGCTTCAGAAATGTGGAAAATGGTCCGTTTTCAAATGTTTTATTTTTGAACGTCAGTTCACATTTGTAGGTGGATCATCAGTGTTAGAGCTAAAATTAGCATGTTTAAAGTGATTTTCATGCTTCCAGGGGCTCGGGAAGTGAATTAAATACTATTTGGAGGCATTTAATGTTCAATCAAAAACAGCTGATTTTTGACAAAAGAGATAACACCCCCCCATTACGTCATGCTTCAGAAATGTGGAAAATGGTCCGTTATCAAATGTTTTATTTTTGAACGTCAGTTCACATTTGTAGGTGGATCATCAGTGTTAGAGCTAAAATTAGCATGTTTAAAGTGATTTTCATGCTTCCAGGGGCCCTAAACACAAGATTTATGGAATGGTTAAAAGTGCATGAAAATGGCCAATTTACTCAATCTGAGTTCTCAAAAAGGGTTTCTTCACCCCGGGAAGTTAATTAAATATCATTTGGAGGCATTTAATGTTCGAGCAAAAACGGCTGATTTTCGACAAAAGAGATAACACCCCCCCCATTACGTCATGCTTCAGGAATGTGGAAAATGGTCCGTTTTCAAATGTTTTATTTTTGAACGTCAGTTCACATTTGTAGGTGGATCATCAGTGTTAGAGCTAAAATTAGCATGTTTAAAGTGATTTTCATGCTTCCAGGGGCTCGGGAAGTGAATTAAATACTATTTGGAGGCATTTAATGTTCAAGCAAAAACAGCTGATTTTTGACAAAAGAGATAACACCCCCCCATTACGTCATGCTTCAGAAATGTGGAAAATGGTCCGTTTTCAAATGTTTTATTTTTGAACGTCAGTTCACATTTGTAGGTGGATCATCAGTGTTAGAGCTAAAATTAGCATGTTTAAAGTGATTTTCATGCTTCCAGGGGCCCTAAACACAAGATTTATGGAATGGTTAAAAGTGCGCGAAAATGGCCAATTTACTCACTCTGAGTTCTCAAAAAGGGTTTCTTCACCCCGGGAAGTTAATTAAATACCATTTGGAGGCATTTAATGTTCGAGCAAAAACGGCTGATTTTTGACAAAAGAGATAACACCCCCCCATTACGTCATGCTTCAGAAATGTGGAAAATGGTCCGTTTTCAAATGTTTTATTTTTGAACGTCAGTTCACATTTGTAGGTGGATCATCAGTGTTAGAGCTAAAATTAGCATGTTTAAAGTGATTTTCATGCTTCCAGGGGCCCTAAACACAAGATTTATGGAATGGTTAAAAGTGCATGAAAATGGCCAATTTACTCACTCTGAGTTCTCAAAAAGGGTTTCTTCACCCCGGGAAGTTGATTAAATACCATTTGGAGGCATTTAATGTTCGAGCAAAAACGGCTGATTTTCGACAAAAGAGATAACACCCCCCCATTACGCCATGCTTCAGAAATGTGGAAAATGGTCCGTTTTCAAATGTTTTATTTTTGAACGTCAGTTCACATTTGTAGGTGGATCATCAGTGTTAGAGCTAAAATTAGCATGTTTAAGTGATTTTCATGCTTCCAGGGGCTCGGGAAGTGAATTAAATACTATTTGGAGGCATTTAATGTTCACTCAAAAACAGCTGATTTTTGACAAAAGAGATAACACCCCCCATTACGTCATGCTTCAGAAATGTGGAAAATGGTCCGTTTTCAAATGTTTTATTTTTGAACGTCAGTTCACATTTGTAGGTGGATCATCAGTTTTAGAGCTAAAATTAGCATGTTTAAAGTGATTTTCATGCTTCCAGGGGCCCTAAACACAAGATTTATGGAATGGTTAAAAGTCCATGAAAATGGCCAATTTACTCACTCTGAGTTCTCAAAAAGGGTTTCTTCACCCCGGGAAGTTAATTAAATACCATTTGGAGGCATTTAATGTTCGAGCAAAAACGGCTGATTTTCGACAAAAGAGATAACACCCCCCATTACGTCATGCTTCAAAAATGTGGAAAATGGTCCGTTTTCAAATGTTTTATTTTTGAACGTCAGTTCACATTTGTAGGTGGATCATCAGTGTTAGAGCTAAAATTAGCATGTTTAAAGTGATTTTCATGCTTCCAGGGGCTCGGGAAGTGAATTAAATACTATTTGGAGGCATTTAATGTTCAATCAAAAACAGCTGATTTTTGACAAAAGAGATAACACCCCCCCATTACGTCATGCTTCAGAAATGTGGAAAATGGTCCGTTATCAAATGTTTTATTTTTGAACGTCAGTTCACATTTGTAGGTGGATCATCAGTGTTAGAGCTAAAATTAGCATGTTTAAAGTGATTTTCATGCTTCCAGGGGCCCTAAACACAAGATTTATGGAATGGTTAAAAGTGCATGAAAATGGCCAATTTACTCACTCTGAGTTCTCAAAAAGGGTTTCTTCACCCCGGGAAGTTAATTAAATACCATTTGGAGGCATTTAATGTTCGAGCAAAAACGGCTGATTTTCGACAAAAGAGATAACACCCCCCCCATTACGTCATGCTTCAGGAATGTGGAAAATGGTCCGTTTTCAAATGTTTTATTTTTGAACGTCAGTTCACATTTGTAGGTGGATCATCAGTGTTAGAGCTAAAATTAGCATGTTTAAAGTGATTTTCATGCTTCCAGGGGCTCGGGAAGTGAATTAAATACTATTTGGAGGCATTTAATGTTCAATCAAAAACAGCTGATTTTTGACAAAAGAGATAACACCCCCCCATTACGTCATGCTTCAGAAATGTGGAAAATGGTCCGTTTTCAAATGTTTTATTTTTGAACGTCAGTTCACATTTGTAGGTGGATCATCAGTGTTATTGCTAAAATTAGCATGTTTAAAGTGATTTTCATGCTTCCAGGGGCCCTAAACACAAGATTTATGGAATGGTTAAAAGTGCGCGAAAATGGCCAATTTACTCACTCTGAGTTCTCAAAAAGGGTTTCTTCACCCCGGGAAGTTAATTAAATACCATTTGGAGGCATTTAATGTTCGAGCAAAAACGGCTGATTTTCGACAAAAGAGATAACACCCCCCCATTACGTCATGCTTCAGAAATGTGGAAAATGGTCCATTTTCAAATGTTTTATTTTTGAACGTCAGTTCACATTTGTAGGTGGATCATCAGTGTTAGAGCTAAAATTAGCATGTTTAAAGTGATTTTCATGCTTCCAGGGGCTCGGGAAGTTAATTAAATACCATTTGGAGGCATTTAATGTTCGAGCAAAAACGGATGATTTTTGACAAAAGAGATAACACCCCCCCATTACGTCATGCTTCAGAAATGTGGAAAATGGTCCGTTTTCAAATGTTTTATTTTTGAACGTCAGTTCACATTTGTAGGTGGATCATCAGTGTTAGAGCTAAAATTAGCATGTTTAAAGTGATTTTCATGCTTCCAGGGGCCCTAAACACAAGATTTATGGAATGGTTAAAAGTCCATGAAAATGGCCAATTTACTCACTCTGAGTTCTCAAAAAGGGTTTCTTCACCCCGGGAAGTTAATTAAATACCATTTGGAGGCATTTAATGTTCGAGCAAAAACGGCTGATTTTCGACAAAAGAGATAACACCCCCAATTACGTCATGCTTCAGAAATGTGGAAAATGGTCCGTTTTCAAATGTTTTATTTTTGAACGTCAGTTCACATTTGTAGGTGGATCATCAGTGTTAGAGCTAAAATTAGCATGTTTAAAGTGATTTTCATGCTTCCAGGGGCTCGGGAAGTGAATTAAATACTATTTGGAGGCATTTAATGTTCAATCAAAAACAGCTGATTTTTGACAAAAGAGATAACACCCCCCCATTACGTCATGCTTCAGAAATGTGGAAAATGGTCCGTTATCAAATGTTTTATTTTTGAACGTCAGTTCACATTTGTAGGTGGATCATCAGTGTTAGAGCTAAAATTAGCATGTTTAAAGTGATTTTCATGCTTCCAGGGGCCCTAAACACAAGATTTATGGAATGGTTAAAAGTGCATGAAAATGGCCAATTTACTCACTCTGAGTTCTCAAAAAGGGTTTCTTCACCCCGGGAAGTTAATTAAATACCATTTGGAGGCATTTAATGTTCGAGCAAAAACGGCTGATTTTCGACAAAAGAGATAACACCCCCCCATTACGTCATGCTTCAGAATGTGGAAAATGGTCCGTTTTCAAATGTTTTATTTTTGAACGTCAGTTCATATTTGTAGGTGGATCATCAGTGTTAGAGCTAAAATTAGCTTGTTTAAAGTGATTTTCATGCTTCCAGGGGCTCGGGAAGTGAATTAAATACTATTTGGAGGCATTTAATGCTCAATCAAAAACAGCTGATTTTTGACAAAAGAGATAACACCCCCCCATTACGTCATGCTTCAGAAATGTGGAAAATGGTCCGTTTTCAAATGTTTTATTTTTGAACGTCAGTTCACATTTGTAGGTGGATCATCAGTGTTAGAGCTAAAGTTAGCATGTTTAAAGTGATTTTCATGCTTCCAGGGGCCCTAAACACAAGATTTATGGAATGGTTAAAAGTGCGCGAAAATGGCCAATTTACTCACTCTGAGTTCTCAAAAAGGGTTTCTTCACCCCGGGAAGTTAATTAAATACCATTTGGAGGCATTTAATGTTCGAGCAAAAACGGCTGATTTTTGACAAAAGAGATAACACCCCCCCATTACGTCATGCTTCAGAAATGTGGAAAATGGTCCGTTTTCAAATGTTTTATTTTTGAACGTCAGTTCACATTTGTAGGTGGATCATCAGTGTTAGAGCTAAAATTAGCATGTTTAAAGTGATTTTCATGCTTCCAGGGGCCCTAAACACAAGATTTATGGAATGGTTAAAAGTGCATGAAAATGGCCAATTTACTCACTCTGAGTTCTCAAAAAGGGTTTCTTCACCCCGGGAAGTTAATTAAATACCATTTGGAGGCATTTAATGTTCGAGCAAAAACGGCTGATTTTCGACAAAAGAGATAACACCCCCCATTACGTCATGCTTCAGAAATGTGGAAAATGGTCCGTTTTCAAATGTTTTATTTTTGAACGTCAGTTCACATTTGTAGGTGGATCATCAGTGTTAGAGCTAAAATTAGCATGTTTAAAGTGATTTTCATGCTTCCAGGGGCTCGGGAAGTGAATTAAATACTATTTGGAGGCATTTAATGTTCAATCAAAAACAGCTGATTTTTGACAAAAGAGATAACACCCCCCCATTACGTCATGCTTCAGAAATGTGGAAAATGGTCCGTTATCAAATGTTTTATTTTTGAACGTCAGTTCACATTTGTAGGTGGATCATCAGTGTTAGAGCTAAAATTAGCATGTTTAAAGTGATTTTCATGCTTCCAGGGGCCCTAAACACAAGATTTATGGAATGGTTAAAAGTGCATGAAAATGGCCAATTTACTCACTCTGAGTTCTCAAAAAGGGTTTCTTCACCCCGGGAAGTTAATTAAATACCATTTGGAGGCATTTAATGTTCGAGCAAAAACGGCTGATTTTCGACAAAAGAGATAACACCCCCCCCATTACGTCATGCTTCAGGAATGTGGAAAATGGTCCGTTTTCAAATGTTTTATTTTTGAACGTCAGTTCACATTTGTAGGTGGATCATCAGTGTTAGAGCTAAAATTAGCATGTTTAAAGTGATTTTCATGCTTCCAGGGGCTCGGGAAGTGAATTAAATACTATTTGGAGGCATTTAATGTTCAATCAAAAACAGCTGATTTTTGACAAAAGAGATAACACCCCCCCATTACGTCATGCTTCAGAAATGTGGAAAATGGTCCGTTTTCAAATGTTTTATTTTTGAACGTAAGTTCACATTTGTAGGTGGATCATCAGTGTTATAGCTAAAATTAGCATGTTTAAAGTGATTTTCATGCTTCCAGGGGGCCCTAAACACAAGATTTATGGAATGGTTAAAAGTGCGCGAAAATGGCCAATTTACTCACTCTGAGTTCTCAAAAAGGGTTTCTTCACCCCGGGAAGTTAATTAAATACCATTTGGAGGCATTTAATGTTCGAGCAAAAACGGCTGATTTTCGACAAAAGAGATAACACCCCCCCATTACGTCATGCATCAGAAATGTGGAAAATGGTCCATTTTCAAATGTTTTATTTTTGAACATCAGTTCACATTTGTAGGTGGATCATCAGTGTTAGAGCTAAAATTAGCATGTTTAAAGTGATTTTCATGCTTCCAGGGGCTCGGGAAGTGAATTAAATACTATTTGGAGGCATTTAATGTTCAAGCAAAAACAGCTGATTTTTGACAAAAGAGATAACACCCCCCCATTACGTCATGCTTCAGAAATGTGGAAAATGGTCCGTTTTCAAATGTTTTATTTTTGAACGTCAGTTCACATTTGTAGGTGGATCATCAGTGTTAGAGCTAAAATTAGCATGTTTAAAGTGATTTTCATGCTTCCAGGGGCCCTAAACACAAGATTTATGGAATGGTTAAAAGTGCGCGAAAATGGCCAATTTACTCACTCTGAGTTCTCAAAAAGGGTTTCTTCACCCCGGGAAGTTAATTAAATACCATTTGGAGGCATTTAATGTTCGAGCAAAAACGGCTGATTTTTGACAAAAGAGATAACACCCCCCCATTACGTCATGCTTCAGAAATGTGGAAAATGGTCCGTTTTCAAATGTTTTATTTTTGAACGTCAGTTCACATTTGTAGGTGGATCATCAGTGTTAGAGCTAAAATTTGCATGTTTAAAGTGATTTTCATGCTTCCAGGGGCCCTAAACACAAGATTTATGGAATGGTTAAAAGTGCATGAAAATGGCCAATTTACTCACTCTGAGTTCTCAAAAAGGGTTTCTTCACCCCGGGAAGTTAATTAAATACCATTTGGAGGCATTTAATGTTCGAGCAAAAACGGCTGATTTTCGACAAAAGAGATAACACCCCCCCATTACGTCATGCTTCAGAAATGTGGAAAATGGTCCGTTTTCAAATGTTTTATTTTTGAACGTCAGTTCACATTTGTAGGTGGATCATCAGTGTTAGAGCTAAAATTAGCATGTTTAAAGTGATTTTCATGCTTCCAGGGGCCCTAAACACAAGATTTATGGAATGGTTAAAAGTCCATGAAAATGGCCAATTTACTCACTCTGAGTTCTCAAAAAGGGTTTCTTCACCCCGGGAAGTTAATTAAATACCATTTGGAGGCATTTAATGTTCGAGCAAAAACGGCTGATTTTAGACAAAAGAGATAACACCCCCCATTACGTCATGCTTCAGAAATGTGGAAAATGGTCCGTTTTCAAATGTTTTATTTTTGAACGTCAGTTCACATTTGTAGGTGGATCATCAGTGTTAGAGCTAAAATTAGCATGTTTAAAGTGATTTTCATGCTTCCAGGGGCTCGGGAAGTGAATTAAATACTATTTGGAGGCATTTAATGTTCAATCAAAAACAGCTGATTTTTGACAAAAGAGATAACACCCCCCCATTACGTCATGCTTCAGAAATGTGGAAAATGGTCCGTTATCAAATGTTTTATTTTTGAACGTCAGTTCACATTTGTAGGTGGATCATCAGTGTTAGAGCTAAAATTAGCATGTTTAAAGTGATTTTCATGCTTCCAGGGGCCCTAAACACAAGATTTATGGAATGGTTAAAAGTGCATGAAAATGGCCAATTTACTCACTCTGAGTTCTCAAAAAGGGTTTCTTCACCCCGGGAAGTTAATTAAATACCATTTGGAGGCATTTAATGTTCGAGCAAAAACGGCTGATTTTCGACAAAAGAGATAACACCCCCCCATTACGTCATGCTTCAGAATGTGGAAAATGGTCCGTTTTCAAATGTTTTATTTTTGAACGTCAGTTCATATTTGTAGGTGGATCATCAGTGTTAGAGCTAAAATTAGCTTGTTTAAAGTGATTTTCATGCTTCCAGGGGCTCGGGAAGTGAATTAAATACTATTTGGAGGCATTTAATGTTCAAGCAAAAACAGCTGATTTTTGACAAAAGAGATAACACCCCCCCATTACGTCATGCTTCAGAAATGTGGAAAATGGTCCGTTTTCAAATGTTTTATTTTTGAACGTCAGTTCACATTTGTAGGTGGATCATCAGTGTTAGAGCTAAAATTAGCATGTTTAAAGTGATTTTCATGCTTCCAGGGGCCCTAAACACAAGATTTATGGAATGGTTAAAAGTGCGCGAAAATGGCCAATTTACTCACTCTGAGTTCTCAAAAAGGGTTTCTTCACCCCGGGAAGTTAATTAAATACCATTTGGAGGCATTTAATGTTCGAGCAAAAATGGCTGATTTTTGACAAAAGAGATAACACCCCCCCATTACGTCATGCTTCAGAAATGTGGAAAATGGTCCGTTTTCAAATGTTTTATTTTTGAACGTCAGTTCACATTTGTAGGTGGATCATCAGTGTTAGAGCTAAAATTAGCATGTTTAAAGTGATTTTCATGCTTCCAGGGGCCCTAAACACAAGATTTATGGAATGGTTAAAAGTGCATGAAAATGGCCAATTTACACACTCTGAGTTCTCAAAAAGGGTTTCTTCACCCCGGGAAGTTAATTAAATACCATTTGGAGGCATTTAATGTTCGAGCAAAAACGGCTGATTTTCGACAAAAGAGATAACACCCCCCCCATTACGTCATGCTTCAGAAATGTGGAAAATGGTCCGTTTTCAAATGTTTTATTTTTGAACGTCAGTTCACATTTGTAGGTGGATCATCAGTGTTAGAGCTAAAATTAGCATGTTTAAAGTGATTTTCATGCTTCCAGGGGCCCTAAACACAAGATTTATGGAATGTTTAAAAGTCCATGAAAATGGCCAATTTACTCACTCTGAGTTCTCAAAAAGGGTTTCTTCACCCCGGGAAGTTAATTAAATACCATTTGGAGGCATTTAATGTTCGAGCAAAAACGGCTGATTTTCGACAAAAGAGATAACACCCCCCATTACGTCATGCTTCAGAAATGTGGAAAATGGTCCGTTTTCAAATGTTTTATTTTTGAACGTCAGTTCACATTTGCAGGTGGATCATCAGTGTTAGAGCTAAAATTAGCATGTTTAAAGTGATTTTCATGCTTCCAGGGGCTCGGGAAGTGAATTAAATACTATTTGGAGGCATTTAATGTTCAATCAAAAACAGCTGATTTTTGACAAAAGAGATAACACCCCCCCATTACGTCATGCTTCAGAAATGTGGAAAATGGTCCGTTATCAAATGTTTTATTTTTGAACGTCAGTTCACATTTGTAGGTGGATCATCAGTGTTAGAGCTAAAATTAGCATGTTTAAAGTGATTTTCATGCTTCCAGGGGCCCTAAACACAAGATTTATGGAATGGTTAAAAGTGCATGAAAATGGCCAATTTACTCACTCTGAGTTCTCAAAAAGGGTTTCTTCACCCCGGGAAGTTAATTAAATACCATTTGGAGGCATTTAATGTTCGAGCAAAAACGGCTGATTTTCGAAAAAAGAGATAACACCCCCCCTATTACGTCATGCTTCAGGAATGTGGAAAATGGTCCGTTTTCAAATGTTTTATTTTTGAACGTCAGTTCACATTTGTAGGTGGATCATCAGTGTTAGAGCTAAAATTAGCATGTTTAAAGTGATTTTCATGCTTCCAGGGGCTCGGGAAGTGAATTAAATACTATTTGGAGGCATTGAATGTTCAATCAAAAACAGCTGATTTTTGACAAAAGAGATAACACCCCCCCATTACGTCATGCTTCAGAAATGTGGAAAATGGTCCGTTTTCAAATGTTTTATTTTTGAACGTCAGTTCACATTTGTAGGTGGATCATCAGTGTTATAGCTAAAATTAGCATGTTTAAAGTGATTTTCATGCTTCCAGGGGCCCTAAACACAAGATTTATGGAATGGTTAAAAGTGCGCGAAAATGGCCAATTTACTCACTCTGAGTTCTCAAAAAGGGTTTCTTCACCCCGGGAAGTTAATTAAATACCATTTGGAGGCATTTAATGTTCGAGCAAAAACGGCTGATTTTCGACAAAAGAGATAACACCCCCCCATTACGTCATGCTTCAGAAATGTGGAAAATGGTCCATTTTCAAATGTTTTATTTTTGAACGTCAGTTCACATTTGTAGGTGGATCATCAGTGTTAGAGCTAAAATTAGCATGTTTAAAGTGATTTTCATGCTTCCAGGGGCTCGGGAAGTGAATTAAATACTATTTGGAGGCATTTAATGTTCAAGCAAAAACAGCTGATTTTTGACAAAAGAGATAACACCCCCCATTACGTCATGCTTCAGAAATGTGGAAAATGGTCCGTTTTCAAATGTTTTATTTTTGAACGTCAGTTCACATTTGTAGGTGGATCATCAGTGTTAGAGCTAAAATTAGCATGTTTAAAGTGATTTTCATGCTTCCAGGGGCCCTAAACACAAGATTTATGGAATGGTTAAAAGTGCGCGAAAATGGCCAATTTACTCACTCTGAGTTCTCAAAAAGGGTTTCTTCACCCCGGGAAGTTAATTAAATACCATTTGGAGGCATTTAATGTTCAAGCAAAAACAGCTGATTTTTGACAAAAGAGATAACACCCCCCATTACGTCATGCTTCAGAAATGTGGAAAATGGTCCGTTTTCAAATGTTTTATTTTTGAACGTCAGTTCACATTTGTAGGTGGATCATCAGTGTTAGAGCTAAAATTAGCATGTTTAAAGTGATTTTCATGCTTCCAGGGGCCCTAAACACAAGATTTATGGAATCGTTAAAAGTGCATGAAAATGGCCAATTTACTCACTCTGAGTTCTCAAAAAGGGTTTCTTCACCCCGGGAAGTTGATTAAATACCATTTGGAGGCATTTAATGTTCGAGCAAAAATGGCTGATTTTCGACAAAAGAGATAACACCCCCCCATTACGTCATGCTTCAGAAATGTGGAAAATGGTCCGTTTTCAAATGTTTTATTTTTGAACGTCAGTTCACATTTGTAGGTGGATCATCAGTGTTAGAGCTAAAATTAGCATGTTTAAGTGATTTTCATGCTTCCAGGGGCTCGGGAAGTGAATTAAATACTATTTGGAGGCATTTAATGCTCAATCAAAAACAGCAGATTTTTGACAAAAGAGATAACACCCCCCCATTACGTCATGCTTCAGAAATGTGGAAAATGGTCCATTTTCAAATGTTTTATTTTTGAACGTCAGTTCACATTTGTAGGTGGATCATCAGTGTTAGAGCTAAAATTAGCATGTTTAAAGTGATTTTCATGCTTCCAGGGGCCCTAAACACAAGATTTATGGAATGGTTAAAAGTCCATGAAAATGGCCAATTTACTCACTCTGAGTTCTCAAAAAGGGTTTCTTCACCCCGGGAAGTTAATTAAATACCATTTGGAGGCATTTAATGTTCGAGCAAAAACGGCTGATTTTCGACAAAAGAGATAACACCCCCCATTACGTCATGCTTCAGAAATGTGGAAAATGGTCCGTTTTCAAATGTTTTATTTTTGAACGTCAGTTCACATTTGTAGGTGGATCATCAGTGTTAGAGCTAAAATTAGCATGTTTAAAGTGATTTTCATGCTTCCAGGGGCTCGGGAAGTGAATTAAATACTATTTGGAGGCATTTAATGTTCAATCAAAAACAGCTGATTTTTGACAAAAGAGATAACACCCCCCCATTACGTCATGCTTCAGAAATGTGGAAAATGGTCTGTTTTCAAATGTTTTATTTTTGAACATCAGTTCACATTTGTAGGTGGATCATCAGTGTTAGAGCTAAAATTAGCATGTTTAAAGTGATTTTCATGCTTCCAGGGTCCCTAAACACAAGATTTATGGAATGGTTAAAAGTGCATGAAAATGGCCAATTAACTCGCTCTGAGTTCTCAAAAAGGGTTTCTTCACCCCGGGAAGTTAATTAAATACCATTTGGAGGCATTTAATGTTCGAGCAAAAACGGCTGATTTTCGACAAAAGAGATAACACCCCCCCATTACGTCATGCTTCAGGAATGTGGAAAATGGTCAGTTTTCAAATGTTTTATTTTTGAACGTCAGTTCACATTTGTAGGTGGATCATCAGTGTTAGAGCTAAAATTAGCATGTTTAAAGTGATTTTCATGCTTCCAGGGGCTCGGGAAGTGAATTAAATACTATTTGGAGGCATTTGATGTTCAATCAAAAACAGCTGATTTTTGACAAAAGAGATAACACCCCCCCATTACGTCATGCTTCAGAAATGTGGAAAAGGGTCCGTTTTCAAATGTTTTATTTTTGAACGTCAGTTCACATTTGTAGGTGGATCATCAGTGTTATAGCTAAAATTTGCATGTTTAAAGTGATTTTCATGCTTCCAGGGGCCCTAAACACAAGATTTATGGAATGGTTAAAAGTGCGCGAAAATGGCCAATTTACTCACTCTGAGTTCTCAAAAAGGGTTTCTTCACCCCGGGAAGTTAATTAAATACCATTTGGAGGCATTTAATGTTCGAGCAAAAACGGCTGATTTTCGACAAAAGAGATAACACCCCCCCATTACGTCATGCTTCAGAAATGTGGAAAATGGTCCATTTTCAAATGTTTTATTTTTGAACGTCAGTTCACATTTGTAGGTGGATCATCAGTGTTAGAGCTAAAATTAGCATGTTTAAAGTGATTTTCATGCTTCCAGGGGCTCGGGAAGTGAATTAAATACTATTTGGAGGCATTTAATGTTCAAGCAAAAACAGCTGATTTTTGACAAAAGAGATAACACCCCCCCATTACGTCATGCTTCAGAAATGTGGAAAATGGTCCGTTTTCAAATGTTTTATTTTTGAACGTCAGTTCACATTTGTAGGTGGATCATCAGTGTTAGAGCTAAAATTAGCATGTTTAAAGTGATTTTCATGCTTCCAGGGGCCCTAAACACAAGATTTATGGAATGGTTAAAAGTGCGCGAAAATGGCCAATTTACTCACTCTGAGTTCTCAAAAAGGGTTTCTTCACCCCGGGAAGTTAATTAAATACCATTTGGAGGCATTTAATGTTCGAGCAAAAACGGCTGATTTTTGACAAAAGAGATAACACCCCCCATTACGTCATGCTTCAGAAATGTGGAAAATGGTCAGTTTTCAAATGTTTTATTTTTGAACGTCAGTTCACATTTGTAGGTGGATCATCAGTGTTAGAGCTAAAATTAGCATGTTTAAAGTGATTTTCATGCTTCCAGGGGCCCTAAACACAAGATTTATGGAATGGTTAAAAGTGCATGAAAATGGCCAATTTACTCACTCTGAGTTCTCAAAAAGGGTTTCTTCACCCCGGGAAGTTAATTAAATACCATTTGGAGGCATTTAATGTTCGAGCAAAAACGGCTGATTTTCGACAAAAGAGATAACACCCCCCCATTACGTCATGCTTCAGAAATGTGGAAAATGGTCCGTTTTCAAATGTTTTATTTTTGAACGTCAGTTCACATTTGTAGGTGGATCATCAGTGTTAGAGCTAAAATTAGCATGTTTAAAGTGATTTTCATGCTTCCAGGGGCCCTAAACACAAGATTTATGGAATGGTTAAAAGTCCATGAAAATGGCCAATTTACTCACTCTGAGTTCTCAAAAAGGGTTTCTTCACCCCGGGAAGTTAATTAAATACCATTTGGAGGCATTTAATGTTCGAGCAAAAACGGCTGATTTTCGACAAAAGAGATAACACCCCCCATTACGTCATGCTTCAGAAATGTGGAAAATGGTCCGTTTTCAAATGTTTTATTTTTGAACGTCAGTTCACATTTGTAGGTGGATCATCAGTGTTAGAGCTAAAATTAGCATGTTTAAAGTGATTTTCATGCTTCCAGGGGCTCGGGAAGTGAATTAAATACTATTTGGAGGCATTTAATGTTCAATCAAAAACAGCTGATTTTTGACAAAAGAGATAACACCCCCCCATTACGTCATGCTTCAGAAATGTGGAAAATGGTCCGTTATCAAATGTTTTATTTTTGAACGTCAGTTCACATTTGTAGGTGGATCATCAGTGTTAGAGCTAAAATTAGCATGTTTAAAGTGATTTTCATGCTTCCAGGGGCCCTAAACACAAGATTTATGGAATGGTTAAAAGTGCATGAAAATGGCCAATTTACTCAATCTGAGTTCTCAAAAAGGGTTTCTTCACCCCGGGAAGTTAATTAAATACCATTTGGAGGCATTTAATGTTCGAGCAAAAACGGCTGATTTTCGACAAAAGAGATAACACCCCCCCCATTACGTCATGCTTCAGGAATGTGGAAAATGGTCCGTTTTCAAATGTTTTATTTTTGAACGTCAGTTCACATTTGTAGGTGGATCATCAGTGTTAGAGCTAAAATTAGCATGTTTAAAGTGATTTTCATGCTTCCAGGGGCTCGGGAAGTGAATTAAATACTATTTGGAGGCATTTAATGTTCAAGCAAAAACAGCTGATTTTTGACAAAAGAGATAACACCCCCCCATTACGTCATGCTTCAGAAATGTGGAAAATGGTCCGTTTTCAAATGTTTTATTTTTGAACGTCAGTTCACATTTGTAGGTGGATCATCAGTGTTAGAGCTAAAATTAGCATGTTTAAAGTGATTTTCATGCTTCCAGGGGCCCTAAACACAAGATTTATGGAATGGTTAAAAGTGCGCGAAAATGGCCAATTTACTCACTCTGAGTTCTCAAAAAGGGTTTCTTCACCCCGGGAAGTTAATTAAATACCATTTGGAGGCATTTAATGTTCGAGCAAAAACGGCTGATTTTTGACAAAAGAGATAACACCCCCCCATTACGTCATGCTTCAGAAATGTGGAAAATGGTCCGTTTTCAAATGTTTTATTTTTGAACGTCAGTTCACATTTGTAGGTGGATCATCAGTGTTAGAGCTAAAATTAGCATGTTTAAAGTGATTTTCATGCTTCCAGGGGCCCTAAACACAAGATTTATGGAATGGTTAAAAGTGCATGAAAATGGCCAATTTACTCACTCTGAGTTCTCAAAAAGGGTTTCTTCACCCCGGGAAGTTGATTAAATACCATTTGGAGGCATTTAATGTTCGAGCAAAAACGGCTGATTTTCGACAAAAGAGATAACACCCCCCCATTACGCCATGCTTCAGAAATGTGGAAAATGGTCCGTTTTCAAATGTTTTATTTTTGAACGTCAGTTCACATTTGTAGGTGGATCATCAGTGTTAGAGCTAAAATTAGCATGTTTAAGTGATTTTCATGCTTCCAGGGGCTCGGGAAGTGAATTAAATACTATTTGGAGGCATTTAATGTTCACTCAAAAACAGCTGATTTTTGACAAAAGAGATAACACCCCCCATTACGTCATGCTTCAGAAATGTGGAAAATGGTCCGTTTTCAAATGTTTTATTTTTGAACGTCAGTTCACATTTGTAGGTGGATCATCAGTGTTAGAGCTAAAATTAGCATGTTTAAAGTGATTTTCATGCTTCCAGGGGCCCTAAACACAAGATTTATGGAATGAATAAAAGTGCGCGAAAATGGCCAATTTACTCACTCTGAGTTCTCAAAAAGGGTTTCTTCACCCCGGGAAGTTAATTAAATACCATTTGGAGGCATTTAATGTTCGAGCAAAAACGGCTGATTTTCGACAAAAGAGATAACACCCCCCCATTACGTCATGCTTCAGAAATGTGGAAAATGGTCCGTTTTCAAATGTTTTATTTTTGAACGTCAGTTCACATTTGTAGGTGGATCATCAGTGTTAGAGCTAAAATTAGCATGTTTAAGTGATTTTCATGCTTCCAGGGGCTCGGGAAGTGAATTAAATACTATTTGGAGGCATTTAATGCTCAATCAAAAACAGCAGATTTTTGACAAAAGAGATAACACCCCCCCATTACGTCATGCTTCAGAAATGTGGAAAATGGTCCATTTTCAAATGTTTTATTTTTGAACGTCAGTTCACATTTGTAGTTGGATCATCAGTGTTAGAGCTAAAATTAGCATGTTTAAAGTGATTTTCATGCTTCCAGGGGCCCTAAACACAAGATTTATGGAATGGTTAAAAGTCCATGAAAATGGCCAATTTACTCACTCTGAGTTCTCAAAAAGGGTTTCTTCACCCCGGGAAGTTAATTAAATACCATTTGGAGGCATTTAATGTTCGTGCAAAAACGGCTGATTTTCGACAAAAGAGATAACACCCCCCATTACGTCATGCTTCAGAAATGTGGAAAATGGTCCGTTTTCAAATGTTTTATTTTTGAACGTCAGTTCACATTTGTAGGTGGATCATCAGTGTTAGAGCTAAAATTAGCATGTTTAAAGTGATTTTCATGCTTCCAGGGGCTCGGGAAGTGAATTAAATACTATTTGGAGGCATTTAATGTTCAATCAAAAACAGCAGATTTTTGACAAAAGAGATAACACCCCCCCATTACGTCATGCTTCAGAAATGTGGAAAATGGTCCGTTATCAAATGTTTTATTTTTGAACGTCAGTTCACATTTGTAGGTGGATCATCAGTGTTAGAGCTAAAATTAGCATGTTTAAAGTGATTTTCATGCTTCCAGGGGCCCTAAACACAAGATTTATGGAATGGTTAAAAGTGCATGAAAATGGCCAATTTACTCACTCTGAGTTCTCAAAAAGGGTTTCTTCACCCCGGGAAGTTAATTAAATACCATTTGGAGGCATTTAATGTTCGAGCAAAAACGGCTGATTTTCGACAAAAGAGATAACACCCCCCCATTACGTCATGCTTCAGAAATGTGGAAAATGGTCCGTTTTCAAATGTTTTATTTTTGAACGTCAGTTCACATTTGTAGGTGGATCATCAGTGTTAGAGCTAAAATTAGCATGTTTAAGTGATTTTCATGCTTCCAGGGGCTCGGGAAGTGAATTAAATACTATTTGGAGGCATTTAATGCTCAATCAAAAACAGCAGATTTTTGACAAAAGAGATAACACCCCCCCATTACGTCATGCTTCAGAAATGTGGAAAATGGTCCATTTTCAAATGTTTTATTTTTGAACGTCAGTTCACATTTGTAGGTGGATCATCAGTGTTAGAGCTAAAATTAGCATGTTTAAAGTGATTTTCATGCTTCCAGGGGCCCTAAACACAAGATTTATGGAATGGTTAAAAGTGCATGAAAATGGCCAATTTATTCACTCTGAGTTCTCAAAAAGGGTTTCTTCACCCGGGAAGTTAATTAAATACCATTTGGAGGCATTTAATGTTCGAGCAAAAACGGCTGATTTTCGACAAAAGAGATAACACCCCCCCATTACGTCATGCTTCAGAAATGTGGAAAATGGTCCGTTTTCAAATGTTTTATTTTTGAACGTCAGTTCATATTTGTAGGTGGATCATCAGTGTTAAAGCTAAAATTAGCTTGTTTAAAGTGATTTTCATGCTTCCAGGGGCTCGGGAAGTGAATTAAATACTATTTGGAGGCATTCAATGTTCAATCAAAAACAGCTGATTTTTGACAAAAGAGATAACACCCCCCCCATTACGTCATGCTTCAGAAATGTGGAAAATGGTCCGTTATCAAATGTTTTATTTTTGAACGTCAGTTCACATTTGTAGGTGGATCATCAGTGTTAGAGCTAAAATTAGCATGTTTAAAGTGATTTTCATGCTTCCAGGGGCCCTAAACACAAGATTTATGGAATGGTTAAAAGTGCATGAAAATGGCCAATTTACTCACTCTGAGTTCTCAAAAAGGGTTTCTTCACCCCGGGAAGTTAATTAAATACCATTTGGAGGCATTTAATGTTCGAGCAAAAACGGCTGATTTTCGACAAAAGAGATAACACCCCCCCCATTACGTCATGCTTCAGGAATGTGGAAAATGGTCCGTTTTCAAATGTTTTATTTTTGAACGTCAGTTCACATTTGTAGGTGGATCATCAGTGTTAGAGCTAAAATTAGCATGTTTAAAGTGATTTTCATGCTTCCAGGGGCTCGGGAAGTGAATTAAATACTATTTGGAGGCATTTAATGTTCAATCAAAAACAGCTGATTTTTGACAAAAGAGATAACACCCCCCCATTACGTCATGCTTCAGAAATGTGGAAAATGGTCCGTTTTCAAATGTTTTATTTTTGAACGTCAGTTCACATTTGTAGGTGGATCATCAGTGTTATAGCTAAAATTAGCATGTTTAAAGTGATTTTCATGCTTCCAGGGGCCCTAAACACAAGATTTATGGAATGGTTAAAAGTGCGCGAAAATGGCCAATTTACTCACTCTGAGTTCTCAAAAAGGGTTTCTTCACCCCGGGAAGTTAATTAAATACCATTTGGAGGCATTTAATGTTCGAGCAAAAACGGCTGATTTTCGACAAAAGAGATAACACCCCCCATTACGTCATGCTTCAGAAATGTGGAAAATGGTCCGTTTTCAAATGTTTTATTTTTGAACGTCAGTTCACATTTGCAGGTGGATCATCAGTGTTAGAGCTAAAATTAGCATGTTTAAAGTGATTTTCATGCTTCCAGGGGCTCGGGAAGTGAATTAAATACTATTTGGAGGCATTTAATGTTCAATCAAAAACAGCTGATTTTTGACAAAAGAGATAACACCCCCCCATTACGTCATGCTTCAGAAATGTGGAAAATGGTCCGTTATCAAATGTTTTATTTTTGAACGTCAGTTCACATTTGTAGGTGGATCATCAGTGTTAGAGCTAAAATTAGCATGTTTAAAGTGATTTTCATGCTTCCAGGGGCCCTAAACACAAGATTTATGGAATGGTTAAAAGTGCATGAAAATGGCCAATTTACTCACTCTGAGTTCTCAAAAAGGGTTTCTTCACCCCGGGAAGTTAATTAAATACCATTTGGAGGCATTTAATGTTCGAGCAAAAACGGCTGATTTTCGACAAAAGAGATAACACCCCCCCTATTACGTCATGCTTCAGGAATGTGGAAAATGGTCCGTTTTCAAATGTTTTATTTTTGAACGTCAGTTCACATTTGTAGGTGGATCATCAGTGTTAGAGCTAAAATTAGCATGTTTAAAGTGATTTTCATGCTTCCAGGGGCTAGGGAAGTGAATTAAATACTATTTGGAGGCATTGAATGTTCAATCAAAAACAGCTGATTTTTGACAAAAGAGATAACACCCCCCCATTACGTCATGCTTCAGAAATGTGGAAAATGGTCCGTTTTCAAATGTTTTATTTTTGAACGTCAGTTCACATTTGTAGGTGGATCATCAGTGTTATAGCTAAAATTAGCATGTTTAAAGTGATTTTCATGCTTCCAGGGGCCCTAAACACAAGATTTATGGAATGGTTAAAAGTGCGCGAAAATGGCCAATTTACTCACTCTGAGTTCTCAAAAAGGGTTTCTTCACCCCGGGAAGTTAATTAAATACCATTTGGAGGCATTTAATGTTCGAGCAAAAACGGCTGATTTTCGACAAAAGAGATAACACCCCCCCATTACGTCATGCTTCAGAAATGTGGAAAATGGTCCATTTTCAAATGTTTTATTTTTGAACGTCAGTTCACATTTGTAGGTGGATCATCAGTGTTAGAGCTAAAATTAGCATGTTTAAAGTGATTTTCATGCTTCCAGGGGCTCGGGAAGTGAATTAAATACTATTTGGAGGCATTTAATGTTCAAGCAAAAACAGCTGATTTTTGACAAAAGAGATAACACCCCCCATTACGTCATGCTTCAGAAATGTGGAAAATGGTCCGTTTTCAAATGTTTTATTTTTGAACGTCAGTTCACATTTGTAGGTGGATCATCAGTGTTAGAGCTAAAATTAGCATGTTTAAAGTGATTTTCATGCTTCCAGGGGCCCTAAACACAAGATTTATGGAATGGTTAAAAGTGCGCGAAAATGGCCAATTTACTCACTCTGAGTTCTCAAAAAGGGTTTCTTCACCCCGGGAAGTTAATTAAATACCATTTGGAGGCATTTAATGTTCGAGCAAAAACGGCTGATTTTTGACAAAAGAGATAACACCCCCCCATTACGTCATGCTTCAGAAATGTGGAAAATGGTCCGTTTTCAAATGTTTTATTTTTGAACGTCAGTTCACATTTGTAGGTGGATCATCAGTGTTAGAGCTAAAATTAGCATGTTTAAAGTGATTTTCATGCTTCCAGGGGCCCTAAACACAAGATTTATGGAATCGTTAAAAGTGCATGAAAATGGCCAATTTACTCACTCTGAGTTCTCAAAAAGGGTTTCTTCACCCCGGGAAGTTGATTAAATACCATTTGGAGGCATTTAATGTTCGAGCAAAAATGGCTGATTTTCGACAAAAGAGATAACACCCCCCCATTACGTCATCCTTCAGAAATGTGGAAAATGGTCCGTTTTCAAATGTTTTATTTTTGAACGTCAGTTCACATTTGTAGGTGGATCATCAGTGTTAGAGCTAAAATTAGCATGTTTAAGTGATTTTCATGCTTCCAGGGGCTCGGGAAGTGAATTAAATACTATTTGGAGGCATTTAATGCTCAATCAAAAACAGCAGATTTTTGACAAAAGAGATAACACCCCCCCATTACGTCATGCTTCAGAAATGTGGAAAATGGTCCATTTTCAAATGTTTTATTTTTGAACGTCAGTTCACATTTGTAGGTGGATCATCAGTGTTAGAGCTAAAATTAGCATGTTTAAAGTGATTTTCATGCTTCCAGGGGCCCTAAACACAAGATTTATGGAATGGTTAAAAGTCCATGAAAATGGCCAATTTACTCACTCTGAGTTCTTAAAAAGGGTTTCTTCACCCCGGGAAGTTAATTAAATACCATTTGGAGGCATTTAATGTTCGAGCAAAAACGGCTGATTTTCGACAAAAGAGATAACACCCCCCATTACGTCATGCTTCAGAAATGTGGAAAATGGTCCGTTTTCAAATGTTTTATTTTTGAACGTCAGTTCACATTTGTAGGTGGATCATCAGTGTTAGAGCTAAAATTAGCATGTTTAAAGTGATTTTCATGCTTCCAGGGGCTCGGGAAGTGAATTAAATACTATTTGGAGGCATTTAATGTTCAATCAAAAACAGCTGATTTTTGACAAAAGAGATAACACCCCCCCATTACGTCATGCTTCAGAAATGTGGAAAATGGTCTGTTTTCAAATGTTTTATTTTTGAACATCAGTTCACATTTGTAGGTGGATCATCAGTGTTAGAGCTAAAATTAGCATGTTTAAAGTGATTTTCATGCTTCCAGGGTCCATAAACACAAGATTTATGGAATGGTTAAAAGTGCATGAAAATGGCCAATTAACTCGCTCTGAGTTCTCAAAAAGGGTTTCTTCACCCCGGGAAGTTAATTAAATACCATTTGGAGGCATTTAATGTTCGAGCAAAAACGGCTGATTTTCGACAAAAGAGATAACACCCCCCCATTACGTCATGCTTCAGGAATGTGGAAAATGGTCAGTTTTCAAATGTTTTATTTTTGAACGTCAGTTCACATTTGTAGGTGGATCATCAGTGTTAGAGCTAAAATTAGCATGTTTAAAGTGATTTTCATGCTTCCAGGGGCTCGGGAAGTGAATTAAATACTATTTGGAGGCATTTAATGTTCAATCAAAAACAGCTGATTTTTGACAAAAGAGATAACACCCCCCCATTACGTCATGCTTCAGAAATGTGGAAAATGGTCCGTTTTCAAATGTTTTATTTTTGAACGTCAGTTCACATTTGTAGGTGGATCATCAGTGTTATAGCTAAAATTTGCATGTTTAAAGTGATTTTCATGCTTCCAGGGGCCCTAAACACAAGATTTATGGAATGGTTAAAAGTGCGCGAAAATGGCCAATTTACTCACTCTGAGTTCTCAAAAAGGGTTTCTTCACCCCGGGAAGTTAATTAAATACCATTTGGAGGCATTTAATGTTCGAGCAAAAACGGCTGATTTTCGACAAAAGAGATAACACCCCCCCATTACGTCATGCTTCAGAAATGTGGAAAATGGTCCATTTTCAAATGTTTTATTTTTGAACGTCAGTTCACATTTGTAGGTGGATCATCAGTGTTAGAGCTAAAATTAGCATGTTTAAAGTGATTTTCATGCTTCCAGGGGCTCGGGAAGTGAATTAAATACTATTTGGAGGCATTTAATGTTCAAGCAAAAACAGCTGATTTTTGACAAAAGAGATAACACCCCCCCATTACGTCATGCTTCAGAAATGTGGAAAATGGTCCGTTTTCAAATGTTTTATTTTTGAACGTCAGTTCACATTTGTAGGTGGATCATCAGTGTTAGAGCTAAAATTAGCATGTTTAAAGTGATTTTCATGCTTCCAGGGGCCCTAAACACAAGATTTATGGAATGGTTAAAAGTGCGCGAAAATGGCCAATTTACTCACTCTGAGTTCTCAAAAAGGGTTTCTTCACCCCGGGAAGTTAATTAAATACCATTTGGAGGCATTTAATGTTCGAGCAAAAACGGCTGATTTTTGACAAAAGAGATAACACCCCCCATTACGTCATGCTTCAGAAATGTGGAAAATGGTCCGTTTTCAAATGTTTTATTTTTGAACGTCAGTTCACATTTGTAGGTGGATCATCAGTGTTAGAGCTAAAATTAGCATGTTTAAAGTGATTTTCATGCTTCCAGGGGCCCTAAACACAAGATTTATGGAATGGTTAAAAGTGCATGAAAATGGCCAATTTACTCACTCTGAGTTCTCAAAAAGGGTTTCTTCACCCCGGGAAGTTAATTAAATACCATTTGGAGGCATTTAATGTTCGAGCAAAAACGGCTGATTTTCGACAAAAGAGATAACACCCCCCCATTACGTCATGCTTCAGAAATGTGGAAAATGGTCCATTTTCAAATGTTTTATTTTTGAACGTCAGTTCACATTTGTAGGTGGATCATCAGTGTTAGAGCTAAAATTAGCATGTTTAAAGTGATTTTCATGCTTCCAGGGGCTCGGGAAGTGAATTAAATACTATTTGGAGGCATTTAATGTTCAAGCAAAAACAGCTGATTTTTGACAAAAGAGATAACACCCCCCATTACGTCATGCTTCAGAAATGTGGAAAATGGTCCGTTTTCAAATGTTTTATTTTTGAACGTCAGTTCACATTTGTAGGTGGATCATCAGTGTTAGAGCTAAAATTAGCATGTTTAAAGTGATTTTCATGCTTCCAGGGGCCCTAAACACAAGATTTATGAATGGTTAAAAGTGCGCGAAATGGCCAATTTACTCACTCTGAGTTCTCAAAAGGGTTTCTTCACCCCGGGAAGTTAATTAAATACCATTTGGAGGCATTTAATGTTCAAGCAAAAACAGCTGATTTTTGACAAAAGAGATAACACCCCCCATTACGTCATGCTTCAGAAATGTGGAAAATGGTCCGTTTTCAAATGTTTTATTTTTGAACGTCAGTTCACATTTGTAGGTGGATCATCAGTGTTAGAGCTAAAATTAGCATGTTTAAAGTGATTTTCATGCTTCCAGGGGCCCTAAACACAAGATTTATGGAATCGTTAAAAGTGCATGAAAATGGCCAATTTACTCACTCTGAGTTCTCAAAAAGGGTTTCTTCACCCCGGGAAGTTGATTAAATACCATTTGGAGGCATTTAATGTTCGAGCAAAAATGGCTGATTTTCGACAAAAGAGATAACACCCCCCCATTACGTCATGCTTCAGAAATGTGGAAAATGGTCCGTTTTCAAATGTTTTATTTTTGAACGTCAGTTCACATTTGTAGGTGGATCATCAGTGTTAGAGCTAAAATTAGCATGTTTAAGTGATTTTCATGCTTCCAGGGGCTCGGGAAGTGAATTAAATACTATTTGGAGGCATTTAATGCTCAATCAAAAACAGCAGATTTTTGACAAAAGAGATAACACCCCCCCATTACGTCATGCTTCAGAAATGTGGAAAATGGTCCATTTTCAAATGTTTTATTTTTGAACGTCAGTTCACATTTGTAGGTGGATCATCAGTGTTAGAGCTAAAATTAGCATGTTTAAAGTGATTTTCATGCTTCCAGGGGCCCTAAACACAAGATTTATGGAATGGTTAAAAGTCCATGAAAATGGCCAATTTACTCACTCTGAGTTCTCAAAAAGGGTTTCTTCACCCCGGGAAGTTAATTAAATACCATTTGGAGGCATTTAATGTTCGAGCAAAAACGGCTGATTTTCGACAAAAGAGATAACACCCCCCATTACGTCATGCTTCAGAAATGTGGAAAATGGTCCGTTTTCAAATGTTTTATTTTTGAACGTCAGTTCACATTTGTAGGTGGATCATCAGTGTTAGAGCTAAAATTAGCATGTTTAAAGTGATTTTCATGCTTCCAGGGGCTCGGGAAGTGAATTAAATACTATTTGGAGGCATTTAATGTTCAATCAAAAACAGCTGATTTTTGACAAAAGAGATAACACCCCCCCATTACGTCATGCTTCAGAAATGTGGAAAATGGTCTGTTTTCAAATGTTTTATTTTTGAACATCAGTTCACATTTGTAGGTGGATCATCAGTGTTAGAGCTAAAATTAGCATGTTTAAAGTGATTTTCATGCTTCCAGGGTCCCTAAACACAAGATTTATGGAATGGTTAAAAGTGCATGAAAATGGCCAATTAACTCGCTCTGAGTTCTCAAAAAGGGTTTCTTCACCCCGGGAAGTTAATTAAATACCATTTGGAGGCATTTAATGTTCGAGCAAAAACGGCTGATTTTCGACAAAAGAGATAACACCCCCCCATTACGTCATGCTTCAGGAATGTGGAAAATGGTCAGTTTTCAAATGTTTTATTTTTGAACGTCAGTTCACATTTGTAGGTGGATCATCAGTGTTAGAGCTAAAATTAGCATGTTTAAAGTGATTTTCATGCTTCCAGGGGCTCGGGAAGTGAATTAAATACTATTTGGAGGCATTTGATGTTCAATCAAAAACAGCTGATTTTTGACAAAAGAGATAACACCCCCCCATTACGTCATGCTTCAGAAATGTGGAAAAGGGTCCGTTTTCAAATGTTTTATTTTTGAACGTCAGTTCACATTTGTAGGTGGATCATCAGTGTTATAGCTAAAATTTGCATGTTTAAAGTGATTTTCATGCTTCCAGGGGCCCTAAACACAAGATTTATGGAATGGTTAAAAGTGCGCGAAAATGGCCAATTTACTCACTCTGAGTTCTCAAAAAGGGTTTCTTCACCCCGGGAAGTTAATTAAATACCATTTGGAGGCATTTAATGTTCGAGCAAAAACGGCTGATTTTCGACAAAAGAGATAACACCCCCCCATTACGTCATGCTTCAGAAATGTGGAAAATGGTCCATTTTCAAATGTTTTATTTTTGAACGTCAGTTCACATTTGTAGGTGGATCATCAGTGTTAGAGCTAAAATTAGCATGTTTAAAGTGATTTTCATGCTTCCAGGGGCTCGGGAAGTGAATTAAATACTATTTGGAGGCATTTAATGTTCAAGCAAAAACAGCTGATTTTTGACAAAAGAGATAACACCCCCCCATTACGTCATGCTTCAGAAATGTGGAAAATGGTCCGTTTTCAAATGTTTTATTTTTGAACGTCAGTTCACATTTGTAGGTGGATCATCAGTGTTAGAGCTAAAATTAGCATGTTTAAAGTGATTTTCATGCTTCCAGGGGCCCTAAACACAAGATTTATGGAATGGTTAAAAGTGCGCGAAAATGGCCAATTTACTCACTCTGAGTTCTCAAAAAGGGTTTCTTCACCCCGGGAAGTTAATTAAATACCATTTGGAGGCATTTAATGTTCGAGCAAAAACGGCTGATTTTTGACAAAAGAGATAACACCCCCCATTACGTCATGCTTCAGAAATGTGGAAAATGGTCAGTTTTCAAATGTTTTATTTTTGAACGTCAGTTCACATTTGTAGGTGGATCATCAGTGTTAGAGCTAAAATTAGCATGTTTAAAGTGATTTTCATGCTTCCAGGGGCCCTAAACACAAGATTTATGGAATGGTTAAAAGTGCATGAAAATGGCCAATTTACTCACTCTGAGTTCTCAAAAAGGGTTTCTTCACCCCGGGAAGTTAATTAAATACCATTTGGAGGCATTTAATGTTCGAGCAAAAACGGCTGATTTTCGACAAAAGAGATAACACCCCCCCATTACGTCATGCTTCAGAAATGTGGAAAATGGTCCGTTTTCAAATGTTTTATTTTTGAACGTCAGTTCACATTTGTAGGTGGATCATCAGTGTTAGAGCTAAAATTAGCATGTTTAAAGTGATTTTCATGCTTCCAGGGGCCCTAAACACAAGATTTATGGAATGGTTAAAAGTCCATGAAAATGGCCAATTTACTCACTCTGAGTTCTCAAAAAGGGTTTCTTCACCCCGGGAAGTTAATTAAATACCATTTGGAGGCATTTAATGTTCGAGCAAAAACGGCTGATTTTCGACAAAAGAGATAACACCCCCCATTACGTCATGCTTCAGAAATGTGGAAAATGGTCCGTTTTCAAATGTTTTATTTTTGAACGTCAGTTCACATTTGTAGGTGGATCATCAGTGTTAGAGCTAAAATTAGCATGTTTAAAGTGATTTTCATGCTTCCAGGGGCTCGGGAAGTGAATTAAATACTATTTGGAGGCATTTAATGTTCAATCAAAAACAGCTGATTTTTGACAAAAGAGATAACACCCCCCCATTACGTCATGCTTCAGAAATGTGGAAAATGGTCCGTTATCAAATGTTTTATTTTTGAACGTCAGTTCACATTTGTAGGTGGATCATCAGTGTTAGAGCTAAAATTAGCATGTTTAAAGTGATTTTCATGCTTCCAGGGGCCCTAAACACAAGATTTATGGAATGGTTAAAAGTGCATGAAAATGGCCAATTTACTCAATCTGAGTTCTCAAAAAGGGTTTCTTCACCCCGGGAAGTTAATTAAATACCATTTGGAGGCATTTAATGTTCGAGCAAAAACGGCTGATTTTCGACAAAAGAGATAACACCCCCCCCATTACGTCATGCTTCAGGAATGTGGAAAATGGTCCGTTTTCAAATGTTTTATTTTTGAACGTCAGTTCACATTTGTAGGTGGATCATCAGTGTTAGAGCTAAAATTAGCATGTTTAAAGTGATTTTCATGCTTCCAGGGGCTCGGGAAGTGAATTAAATACTATTTGGAGGCATTTAATGTTCAAGCAAAAACAGCTGATTTTTGACAAAAGAGATAACACCCCCCCATTACGTCATGCTTCAGAAATGTGGAAAATGGTCCGTTTTCAAATGTTTTATTTTTGAACGTCAGTTCACATTTGTAGGTGGATCATCAGTGTTAGAGCTAAAATTAGCATGTTTAAAGTGATTTTCATGCTTCCAGGGGCCCTAAACACAAGATTTATGGAATGGTTAAAAGTGCGCGAAAATGGCCAATTTACTCACTCTGAGTTCTCAAAAAGGGTTTCTTCACCCCGGGAAGTTAATTAAATACCATTTGGAGGCATTTAATGTTCGAGCAAAAACGGCTGATTTTTGACAAAAGAGATAACACCCCCCCATTACGTCATGCTTCAGAAATGTGGAAAATGGTCCGTTTTCAAATGTTTTATTTTTGAACGTCAGTTCACATTTGTAGGTGGATCATCAGTGTTAGAGCTAAAATTAGCATGTTTAAAGTGATTTTCATGCTTCCAGGGGCCCTAAACACAAGATTTATGGAATGGTTAAAAGTGCATGAAAATGGCCAATTTACTCACTCTGAGTTCTCAAAAAGGGTTTCTTCACCCCGGGAAGTTGATTAAATACCATTTGGAGGCATTTAATGTTCGAGCAAAAACGGCTGATTTTCGACAAAAGAGATAACACCCCCCCATTACGCCATGCTTCAGAAATGTGGAAAATGGTCCGTTTTCAAATGTTTTATTTTTGAACGTCAGTTCACATTTGTAGGTGGATCATCAGTGTTAGAGCTAAAATTAGCATGTTTAAGTGATTTTCATGCTTCCAGGGGCTCGGGAAGTGAATTAAATACTATTTGGAGGCATTTAATGTTCACTCAAAAACAGCTGATTTTTGACAAAAGAGATAACACCCCCCATTACGTCATGCTTCAGAAATGTGGAAAATGGTCCGTTTTCAAATGTTTTATTTTTGAACGTCAGTTCACATTTGTAGGTGGATCATCAGTGTTAGAGCTAAAATTAGCATGTTTAAAGTGATTTTCATGCTTCCAGGGGCCCTAAACACAAGATTTATGGAATGAATAAAAGTGCGCGAAAATGGCCAATTTACTCACTCTGAGTTCTCAAAAAGGGTTTCTTCACCCCGGGAAGTTAATTAAATACCATTTGGAGGCATTTAATGTTCGAGCAAAAACGGCTGATTTTCGACAAAAGAGATAACACCCCCCCATTACGTCATGCTTCAGAAATGTGGAAAATGGTCCGTTTTCAAATGTTTTATTTTTGAACGTCAGTTCACATTTGTAGGTGGATCATCAGTGTTAGAGCTAAAATTAGCATGTTTAAGTGATTTTCATGCTTCCAGGGGCTCGGGAAGTGAATTAAATACTATTTGGAGGCATTTAATGCTCAATCAAAAACAGCAGATTTTTGACAAAAGAGATAACACCCCCCCATTACGTCATGCTTCAGAAATGTGGAAAATGGTCCATTTTCAAATGTTTTATTTTTGAACGTCAGTTCACATTTGTAGTTGGATCATCAGTGTTAGAGCTAAAATTAGCATGTTTAAAGTGATTTTCATGCTTCCAGGGGCCCTAAACACAAGATTTATGGAATGGTTAAAAGTCCATGAAAATGGCCAATTTACTCACTCTGAGTTCTCAAAAAGGGTTTCTTCACCCCGGGAAGTTAATTAAATACCATTTGGAGGCATTTAATGTTCGTGCAAAAACGGCTGATTTTCGACAAAAGAGATAACACCCCCCATTACGTCATGCTTCAGAAATGTGGAAAATGGTCCGTTTTCAAATGTTTTATTTTTGAACGTCAGTTCACATTTGTAGGTGGATCATCAGTGTTAGAGCTAAAATTAGCATGTTTAAAGTGATTTTCATGCTTCCAGGGGCTCGGGAAGTGAATTAAATACTATTTGGAGGCATTTAATGTTCAATCAAAAACAGCAGATTTTTGACAAAAGAGATAACACCCCCCCATTACGTCATGCTTCAGAAATGTGGAAAATGGTCCGTTATCAAATGTTTTATTTTTGAACGTCAGTTCACATTTGTAGGTGGATCATCAGTGTTAGAGCTAAAATTAGCATGTTTAAAGTGATTTTCATGCTTCCAGGGGCCCTAAACACAAGATTTATGGAATGGTTAAAAGTGCATGAAAATGGCCAATTTACTCACTCTGAGTTCTCAAAAAGGGTTTCTTCACCCCGGGAAGTTAATTAAATACCATTTGGAGGCATTTAATGTTCGAGCAAAAACGGCTGATTTTCGACAAAAGAGATAACACCCCCCCATTACGTCATGCTTCAGAAATGTGGAAAATGGTCCGTTTTCAAATGTTTTATTTTTGAACGTCAGTTCACATTTGTAGGTGGATCATCAGTGTTAGAGCTAAAATTAGCATGTTTAAGTGATTTTCATGCTTCCAGGGGCTCGGGAAGTGAATTAAATACTATTTGGAGGCATTTAATGCTCAATCAAAAACAGCAGATTTTTGACAAAAGAGATAACACCCCCCCATTACGTCATGCTTCAGAAATGTGGAAAATGGTCCATTTTCAAATGTTTTATTTTTGAACGTCAGTTCACATTTGTAGGTGGATCATCAGTGTTAGAGCTAAAATTAGCATGTTTAAAGTGATTTTCATGCTTCCAGGGGCCCTAAACACAAGATTTATGGAATGGTTAAAAGTGCATGAAAATGGCCAATTTATTCACTCTGAGTTCTCAAAAAGGGTTTCTTCACCCGGGAAGTTAATTAAATACCATTTGGAGGCATTTAATGTTCGAGCAAAAACGGCTGATTTTCGACAAAAGAGATAACACCCCCCCATTACGTCATGCTTCAGAAATGTGGAAAATGGTCCGTTTTCAAATGTTTTATTTTTGAACGTCAGTTCATATTTGTAGGTGGATCATCAGTGTTAAAGCTAAAATTAGCTTGTTTAAAGTGATTTTCATGCTTCCAGGGGCTCGGGAAGTGAATTAAATACTATTTGGAGGCATTCAATGTTCAATCAAAAACAGCTGATTTTTGACAAAAGAGATAACACCCCCCCCATTACGTCATGCTTCAGAAATGTGGAAAATGGTCCGTTATCAAATGTTTTATTTTTGAACGTCAGTTCACATTTGTAGGTGGATCATCAGTGTTAGAGCTAAAATTAGCATGTTTAAAGTGATTTTCATGCTTCCAGGGGCCCTAAACACAAGATTTATGGAATGGTTAAAAGTGCATGAAAATGGCCAATTTACTCACTCTGAGTTCTCAAAAAGGGTTTCTTCACCCCGGGAAGTTAATTAAATACCATTTGGAGGCATTTAATGTTCGAGCAAAAACGGCTGATTTTCGACAAAAGAGATAACACCCCCCCCATTACGTCATGCTTCAGGAATGTGGAAAATGGTCCGTTTTCAAATGTTTTATTTTTGAACGTCAGTTCACATTTGTAGGTGGATCATCAGTGTTAGAGCTAAAATTAGCATGTTTAAAGTGATTTTCATGCTTCCAGGGGCTCGGGAAGTGAATTAAATACTATTTGGAGGCATTTAATGTTCAATCAAAAACAGCTGATTTTTGACAAAAGAGATAACACCCCCCCATTACGTCATGCTTCAGAAATGTGGAAAATGGTCCGTTTTCAAATGTTTTATTTTTGAACGTCAGTTCACATTTGTAGGTGGATCATCAGTGTTATAGCTAAAATTAGCATGTTTAAAGTGATTTTCATGCTTCCAGGGGCCCTAAACACAAGATTTATGGAATGGTTAAAAGTGCGCGAAAATGGCCAATTTACTCACTCTGAGTTCTCAAAAAGGGTTTCTTCACCCCGGGAAGTTAATTAAATACCATTTGGAGGCATTTAATGTTCGAGCAAAAACGGCTGATTTTCGACAAAAGAGATAACACCCCCCATTACGTCATGCTTCAGAAATGTGGAAAATGGTCCGTTTTCAAATGTTTTATTTTTGAACGTCAGTTCACATTTGCAGGTGGATCATCAGTGTTAGAGCTAAAATTAGCATGTTTAAAGTGATTTTCATGCTTCCAGGGGCTCGGGAAGTGAATTAAATACTATTTGGAGGCATTTAATGTTCAATCAAAAACAGCTGATTTTTGACAAAAGAGATAACACCCCCCCATTACGTCATGCTTCAGAAATGTGGAAAATGGTCCGTTATCAAATGTTTTATTTTTGAACGTCAGTTCACATTTGTAGGTGGATCATCAGTGTTAGAGCTAAAATTAGCATGTTTAAAGTGATTTTCATGCTTCCAGGGGCCCTAAACACAAGATTTATGGAATGGTTAAAAGTGCATGAAAATGGCCAATTTACTCACTCTGAGTTCTCAAAAAGGGTTTCTTCACCCCGGGAAGTTAATTAAATACCATTTGGAGGCATTTAATGTTCGAGCAAAAACGGCTGATTTTCGACAAAAGAGATAACACCCCCCCTATTACGTCATGCTTCAGGAATGTGGAAAATGGTCCGTTTTCAAATGTTTTATTTTTGAACGTCAGTTCACATTTGTAGGTGGATCATCAGTGTTAGAGCTAAAATTAGCATGTTTAAAGTGATTTTCATGCTTCCAGGGGCTAGGGAAGTGAATTAAATACTATTTGGAGGCATTGAATGTTCAATCAAAAACAGCTGATTTTTGACAAAAGAGATAACACCCCCCCATTACGTCATGCTTCAGAAATGTGGAAAATGGTCCGTTTTCAAATGTTTTATTTTTGAACGTCAGTTCACATTTGTAGGTGGATCATCAGTGTTATAGCTAAAATTAGCATGTTTAAAGTGATTTTCATGCTTCCAGGGGCCCTAAACACAAGATTTATGGAATGGTTAAAAGTGCGCGAAAATGGCCAATTTACTCACTCTGAGTTCTCAAAAAGGGTTTCTTCACCCCGGGAAGTTAATTAAATACCATTTGGAGGCATTTAATGTTCGAGCAAAAACGGCTGATTTTCGACAAAAGAGATAACACCCCCCCATTACGTCATGCTTCAGAAATGTGGAAAATGGTCCATTTTCAAATGTTTTATTTTTGAACGTCAGTTCACATTTGTAGGTGGATCATCAGTGTTAGAGCTAAAATTAGCATGTTTAAAGTGATTTTCATGCTTCCAGGGGCTCGGGAAGTGAATTAAATACTATTTGGAGGCATTTAATGTTCAAGCAAAAACAGCTGATTTTTGACAAAAGAGATAACACCCCCCATTACGTCATGCTTCAGAAATGTGGAAAATGGTCCGTTTTCAAATGTTTTATTTTTGAACGTCAGTTCACATTTGTAGGTGGATCATCAGTGTTAGAGCTAAAATTAGCATGTTTAAAGTGATTTTCATGCTTCCAGGGGCCCTAAACACAAGATTTATGGAATGGTTAAAAGTGCGCGAAAATGGCCAATTTACTCACTCTGAGTTCTCAAAAAGGGTTTCTTCACCCCGGGAAGTTAATTAAATACCATTTGGAGGCATTTAATGTTCGAGCAAAAACGGCTGATTTTTGACAAAAGAGATAACACCCCCCCATTACGTCATGCTTCAGAAATGTGGAAAATGGTCCGTTTTCAAATGTTTTATTTTTGAACGTCAGTTCACATTTGTAGGTGGATCATCAGTGTTAGAGCTAAAATTAGCATGTTTAAAGTGATTTTCATGCTTCCAGGGGCCCTAAACACAAGATTTATGGAATCGTTAAAAGTGCATGAAAATGGCCAATTTACTCACTCTGAGTTCTCAAAAAGGGTTTCTTCACCCCGGGAAGTTGATTAAATACCATTTGGAGGCATTTAATGTTCGAGCAAAAATGGCTGATTTTCGACAAAAGAGATAACACCCCCCCATTACGTCATGCTTCAGAAATGTGGAAAATGGTCCGTTTTCAAATGTTTTATTTTTGAACGTCAGTTCACATTTGTAGGTGGATCATCAGTGTTAGAGCTAAAATTAGCATGTTTAAGTGATTTTCATGCTTCCAGGGGCTCGGGAAGTGAATTAAATACTATTTGGAGGCATTTAATGCTCAATCAAAAACAGCAGATTTTTGACAAAAGAGATAACACCCCCCCATTACGTCATGCTTCAGAAATGTGGAAAATGGTCCATTTTCAAATGTTTTATTTTTGAACGTCAGTTCACATTTGTAGGTGGATCATCAGTGTTAGAGCTAAAATTAGCATGTTTAAAGTGATTTTCATGCTTCCAGGGGCCCTAAACACAAGATTTATGGAATGGTTAAAAGTCCATGAAAATGGCCAATTTACTCACTCTGAGTTCTTAAAAAGGGTTTCTTCACCCCGGGAAGTTAATTAAATACCATTTGGAGGCATTTAATGTTCGAGCAAAAACGGCTGATTTTCGACAAAAGAGATAACACCCCCCATTACGTCATGCTTCAGAAATGTGGAAAATGGTCCGTTTTCAAATGTTTTATTTTTGAACGTCAGTTCACATTTGTAGGTGGATCATCAGTGTTAGAGCTAAAATTAGCATGTTTAAAGTGATTTTCATGCTTCCAGGGGCTCGGGAAGTGAATTAAATACTATTTGGAGGCATTTAATGTTCAATCAAAAACAGCTGATTTTTGACAAAAGAGATAACACCCCCCCATTACGTCATGCTTCAGAAATGTGGAAAATGGTCTGTTTTCAAATGTTTTATTTTTGAACATCAGTTCACATTTGTAGGTGGATCATCAGTGTTAGAGCTAAAATTAGCATGTTTAAAGTGATTTTCATGCTTCCAGGGTCCCTAAACACAAGATTTATGGAATGGTTAAAAGTGCATGAAAATGGCCAATTAACTCGCTCTGAGTTCTCAAAAAGGGTTTCTTCACCCCGGGAAGTTAATTAAATACCATTTGGAGGCATTTAATGTTCGAGCAAAAACGGCTGATTTTCGACAAAAGAGATAACACCCCCCCATTACGTCATGCTTCAGGAATGTGGAAAATGGTCAGTTTTCAAATGTTTTATTTTTGAACGTCAGTTCACATTTGTAGGTGGATCATCAGTGTTAGAGCTAAAATTAGCATGTTTAAAGTGATTTTCATGCTTCCAGGGGCTCGGGAAGTGAATTAAATACTATTTGGAGGCATTTAATGTTCAATCAAAAACAGCTGATTTTTGACAAAAGAGATAACACCCCCCCATTACGTCATGCTTCAGAAATGTGGAAAATGGTCCGTTTTCAAATGTTTTATTTTTGAACGTCAGTTCACATTTGTAGGTGGATCATCAGTGTTATAGCTAAAATTTGCATGTTTAAAGTGATTTTCATGCTTCCAGGGGCCCTAAACACAAGATTTATGGAATGGTTAAAAGTGCGCGAAAATGGCCAATTTACTCACTCTGAGTTCTCAAAAAGGGTTTCTTCACCCCGGGAAGTTAATTAAATACCATTTGGAGGCATTTAATGTTCGAGCAAAAACGGCTGATTTTCGACAAAAGAGATAACACCCCCCCATTACGTCATGCTTCAGAAATGTGGAAAATGGTCCATTTTCAAATGTTTTATTTTTGAACGTCAGTTCACATTTGTAGGTGGATCATCAGTGTTAGAGCTAAAATTAGCATGTTTAAAGTGATTTTCATGCTTCCAGGGGCTCGGGAAGTGAATTAAATACTATTTGGAGGCATTTAATGTTCAAGCAAAAACAGCTGATTTTTGACAAAAGAGATAACACCCCCCCATTACGTCATGCTTCAGAAATGTGGAAAATGGTCCGTTTTCAAATGTTTTATTTTTGAACGTCAGTTCACATTTGTAGGTGGATCATCAGTGTTAGAGCTAAAATTAGCATGTTTAAAGTGATTTTCATGCTTCCAGGGGCCCTAAACACAAGATTTATGGAATGGTTAAAAGTGCGCGAAAATGGCCAATTTACTCACTCTGAGTTCTCAAAAAGGGTTTCTTCACCCCGGGAAGTTAATTAAATACCATTTGGAGGCATTTAATGTTCGAGCAAAAACGGCTGATTTTTGACAAAAGAGATAACACCCCCCATTACGTCATGCTTCAGAAATGTGGAAAATGGTCCGTTTTCAAATGTTTTATTTTTGAACGTCAGTTCACATTTGTAGGTGGATCATCAGTGTTAGAGCTAAAATTAGCATGTTTAAAGTGATTTTCATGCTTCCAGGGGCCCTAAACACAAGATTTATGGAATGGTTAAAAGTGCATGAAAATGGCCAATTTACTCACTCTGAGTTCTCAAAAAGGGTTTCTTCACCCCGGGAAGTTAATTAAATACCATTTGGAGGCATTTAATGTTCGAGCAAAAACGGCTGATTTTCGACAAAAGAGATAACACCCCCCCATTACGTCATGCTTCAGAAATGTGGAAAATGGTCCGTTTTCAAATGTTTTATTTTTGAACGTCAGTTCACATTTGTAGGTGGATCATCAGTGTTAGAGCTAAAATTAGCATGTTTAAAGTGATTTTCATGCTTCCAGGGGCCCTAAACACAAGATTTATGGAATGGTTAAAAGTCCATGAAAATGGCCAATTTACTCACTCTGAGTTCTCAAAAAGGGTTTCTTCACCCCGGGAAGTTAATTAAATACCATTTGGAGGCATTTAATGTTCGAGCAAAAACGGCTGATTTTCGACAAAAGAGATAACACCCCCCATTACGTCATGCTTCAGAAATGTGGAAAATGGTCCGTTTTCAAATGTTTTATTTTTGAACGTCAGTTCACATTTGTAGGTGGATCATCAGTGTTAGAGCTAAAATTAGCATGTTTAAAGTGATTTTCATGCTTCCAGGGGCTCGGGAAGTGAATTAAATACTATTTGGAGGCATTTAATGTTCAATCAAAAACAGCTGATTTTTGACAAAAGAGATAACACCCCCCCATTACGTCATGCTTCAGAAATGTGGAAAATGGTCCGTTATCAAATGTTTTATTTTTGAACGTCAGTTCACATTTGTAGGTGGATCATCAGTGTTAGAGCTAAAATTAGCATGTTTAAAGTGATTTTCATGCTTCCAGGGGCCCTAAACACAAGATTTATGGAATGGTTAAAAGTGCATGAAAATGGCCAATTTACTCAATCTGAGTTCTCAAAAAGGGTTTCTTCACCCCGGGAAGTTAATTAAATACCATTTGGAGGCATTTAATGTTCGAGCAAAAACGGCTGATTTTCGACAAAAGAGATAACACCCCCCCCATTACGTCATGCTTCAGGAATGTGGAAAATGGTCCGTTTTCAAATGTTTTATTTTTGAACGTCAGTTCACATTTGTAGGTGGATCATCAGTGTTAGAGCTAAAATTAGCATGTTTAAAGTGATTTTCATGCTTCCAGGGGCTCGGGAAGTGAATTAAATACTATTTGGAGGCATTTAATGTTCAAGCAAAAACAGCTGATTTTTGACAAAAGAGATAACACCCCCCCATTACGTCATGCTTCAGAAATGTGGAAAATGGTCCGTTTTCAAATGTTTTATTTTTGAACGTCAGTTCACATTTGTAGGTGGATCATCAGTGTTAGAGCTAAAATTAGCATGTTTAAAGTGATTTTCATGCTTCCAGGGGCCCTAAACACAAGATTTATGGAATGGTTAAAAGTGCGCGAAAATGGCCAATTTACTCACTCTGAGTTCTCAAAAAGGGTTTCTTCACCCCGGGAAGTTAATTAAATACCATTTGGAGGCATTTAATGTTCGAGCAAAAACGGCTGATTTTTGACAAAAGAGATAACACCCCCCCATTACGTCATGCTTCAGAAATGTGGAAAATGGTCCGTTTTCAAATGTTTTATTTTTGAACGTCAGTTCACATTTGTAGGTGGATCATCAGTGTTAGAGCTAAAATTAGCATGTTTAAAGTGATTTTCATGCTTCCAGGGGCCCTAAACACAAGATTTATGGAATGGTTAAAAGTGCATGAAAATGGCCAATTTACTCACTCTGAGTTCTCAAAAAGGGTTTCTTCACCCCGGGAAGTTGATTAAATACCATTTGGAGGCATTTAATGTTCGAGCAAAAACGGCTGATTTTCGACAAAAGAGATAACACCCCCCCATTACGCCATGCTTCAGAAATGTGGAAAATGGTCCGTTTTCAAATGTTTTATTTTTGAACGTCAGTTCACATTTGTAGGTGGATCATCAGTGTTAGAGCTAAAATTAGCATGTTTAAGTGATTTTCATGCTTCCAGGGGCTCGGGAAGTGAATTAAATACTATTTGGAGGCATTTAATGTTCACTCAAAAACAGCTGATTTTTGACAAAAGAGATAACACCCCCCATTACGTCATGCTTCAGAAATGTGGAAAATGGTCCGTTTTCAAATGTTTTATTTTTGAACGTCAGTTCACATTTGTAGGTGGATCATCAGTGTTAGAGCTAAAATTAGCATGTTTAAAGTGATTTTCATGCTTCCAGGGGCCCTAAACACAAGATTTATGGAATGAATAAAAGTGCGCGAAAATGGCCAATTTACTCACTCTGAGTTCTCAAAAAGGGTTTCTTCACCCCGGGAAGTTAATTAAATACCATTTGGAGGCATTTAATGTTCGAGCAAAAACGGCTGATTTTCGACAAAAGAGATAACACCCCCCCATTACGTCATGCTTCAGAAATGTGGAAAATGGTCCGTTTTCAAATGTTTTATTTTTGAACGTCAGTTCACATTTGTAGGTGGATCATCAGTGTTAGAGCTAAAATTAGCATGTTTAAGTGATTTTCATGCTTCCAGGGGCTCGGGAAGTGAATTAAATACTATTTGGAGGCATTTAATGCTCAATCAAAAACAGCAGATTTTTGACAAAAGAGATAACACCCCCCCATTACGTCATGCTTCAGAAATGTGGAAAATGGTCCATTTTCAAATGTTTTATTTTTGAACGTCAGTTCATATTTGTAGGTGGATCATCATTGTTAGAGCTAAAATTAGCATGTTTAAAGTGATTTTCATGCTTCCAGGGGCCCTAAACACAAGATTTATGGAATGGTTAAAAGTCCATGAAAATGGCCAATTTACTCACTCTGAGTTCTCAAAAAGGGTTTCTTCACCCCGGGAAGTTAATTAAATACCATTTGGAGGCATTTAATGTTCGTGCAAAAACGGCTGATTTTCGACAAAAGAGATAACACCCCCCATTACGTCATGCTTCAGAAATGTGGAAAATGGTCCGTTTTCAAATGTTTTATTTTTGAACGTCAGTTCACATTTGTAGGTGGATCATCAGTGTTAGAGCTAAAATTAGCATGTTTAAAGTGATTTTCATGCTTCCAGGGGCTCGGGAAGTGAATTAAATACTATTTGGAGGCATTTAATGTTCAAGCAAAAACAGCTGATTTTTGACAAAAGAGATAACACCCCCCCATTACGTCATGCTTCAGAAATGTGGAAAATGGTCCGTTTTCAAATGTTTTATTTTTGAACGTCAGTTCACATTTGTAGGTGGATCATCAGTGTTAGAGCTAAAATTAGCATGTTTAAAGTGATTTTCATGCTTCCAGGGGCCCTAAACACAAGATTTATGGAATGGTTAAAAGTGCGCGAAAATGGCCAATTTACTCACTCTGAGTTCTCAAAAAGGGTTTCTTCACCCCGGGAAGTTAATTAAATACCATTTGGAGGCATTTAATGTTCGAGCAAAAACGGCTGATTTTTGACAAAAGAGATAACACCCCCCCATTACGTCATGCTTCAGAAATGTGGAAAATGGTCCGTTTTCAAATGTTTTATTTTTGAACGTCAGTTCACATTTGTAGGTGGATCATCAGTGTTAGAGCTAAAATTAGCATGTTTAAAGTGATTTTCATGCTTCCAGGGGCCCTAAACACAAGATTTATGGAATGAATAAAAGTGCGCGAAAATGGCCAATTTACTCACTCTGAGTTCTCAAAAAGGGTTTCTTCACCCCGGGAAGTTAATTAAATACCATTTGGAGGCATTTAATGTTCGAGCAAAAACGGCTGATTTTCGACAAAAGAGATAACACCCCCCATTACGTCATGCTTCAGAAATGTGGAAAATGGTCCGTTTTCAAATGTTTTATTTTTGAACGTCAGTTCACATTTGTAGGTGGATCATCAGTGTTAGAGCTAAAATTAGCATGTTTAAGTGATTTTCATGCTTCCAGGGGCTCGGGAAGTGAATTAAATACTATTTGGAGGCATTTAATGCTCAATCAAAAACAGCAGATTTTTGACAAAAGAGATAACACCCCCCCATTACGTCATGCTTCAGAAATGTGGAAAATGGTCCATTCTCAAATGTTTTATTTTTGAACGTCAGTTCATATTTGTAGGTGGATCATCAGTGTTAGAGCTAAAATTAGCATGTTTAAAGTGATTTTCATGCTTCCAGGGGCCCTAAACACAAGATTTATGGAATGGTTAAAAGTCCATGAAAATGGCCAATTTACTCACTCTGAGTTCTCAAAAAGGGTTTCTTCACCCCGGGAAGTTAATTAAATACCATTTGGAGGCATTTAATGTTCGTGCAAAAACGGCTGATTTTCGACAAAAGAGATAACACCCCCCATTACGTCATGCTTCAGAAATGTGGAAAATGGTCCGTTTTCAAATGTTTTATTTTTGAACGTCAGTTCACATTTGTAGGTGGATCATCAGTGTTAGAGCTAAAATTAGCATGTTTAAAGTGATTTTCATGCTTCCAGGGGCTCGGGAAGTGAATTAAATACTATTTGGAGGCATTTAATGTTCAATCAAAAACAGCAGATTTTTGACAAAAGAGATAACACCCCCCCATTACGTCATGCTTCAGAAATGTGGAAAATGGTCCGTTATCAAATGTTTTATTTTTGAACGTCAGTTCACATTTGTAGGTGGATCATCAGTGTTAGAGCTAAAATTAGCATGTTTAAAGTGATTTTCATGCTTCCAGGGGCCCTAAACACAAGATTTATGGAATGGTTAAAAGTGCATGAAAATGGCCAATTTACTCACTCTGAGTTCTCAAAAAGGGTTTCTTCACCCCGGGAAGTTAATTAAATACCATTTGGAGGCATTTAATGTTCGAGCAAAAACGGCTGATTTTCGACAAAAGAGATAACACCCCCCCATTACGTCATGCTTCAGAAATGTGGAAAATGGTCCGTTTTCAAATGTTTTATTTTTGAACGTCAGTTCACATTTGTAGGTGGATCATCAGTGTTAGAGCTAAAATTAGCATGTTTAAGTGATTTTCATGCTTCCAGGGGCTCGGGAAGTGAATTAAATACTATTTGGAGGCATTTAATGCTCAATCAAAAACAGCAGATTTTTGACAAAAGAGATAACACCCCCCCATTACGTCATGCTTCAGAAATGTGGAAAATGGTCCATTTTCAAATGTTTTATTTTTGAACGTCAGTTCACATTTGTAGGTGGATCATCAGTGTTAGAGCTAAAATTAGCATGTTTAAAGTGATTTTCATGCTTCCAGGGGCCCTAAACACAAGATTTATGGAATGGTTAAAAGTGCATGAAAATGGCCAATTTATTCACTCTGAGTTCTCAAAAAGGGTTTCTTCACCCGGGAAGTTAATTAAATACCATTTGGAGGCATTTAATGTTCGAGCAAAAACGGCTGATTTTCGACAAAAGAGATAACACCCCCCCATTACGTCATGCTTCAGAAATGTGGAAAATGGTCCGTTTTCAAATGTTTTATTTTTGAACGTCAGTTCATATTTGTAGGTGGATCATCAGTGTTAAAGCTAAAATTAGCTTGTTTAAAGTGATTTTCATGCTTCCAGGGGCTCGGGAAGTGAATTAAATACTATTTGGAGGCATTCAATGTTCAATCAAAACCAGCTGATTTTTGACAAAAGAGATAACACCCCCCCCATTACGTCATGCTTCAGAAATGTGGAAAATGGTCCGTTATCAAATGTTTTATTTTTGAACGTCAGTTCACATTTGTAGGTGGATCATCAGTGTTAGAGCTAAAATTAGCATGTTTAAAGTGATTTTCATGCTTCCAGGGGCCCTAAACACAAGATTTATGGAATGGTTAAAAGTGCATGAAAATGGCCAATTTACTCACTCTGAGTTCTCAAAAAGGGTTTCTTCACCCCGGGAAGTTAATTAAATACCATTTGGAGGCATTTAATGTTCGAGCAAAAACGGCTGATTTTCGACAAAAGAGATAACACCCCCCCCATTACGTCATGCTTCAGGAATGTGGAAAATGGTCCGTTTTCAAATGTTTTATTTTTGAACGTCAGTTCACATTTGTAGGTGGATCATCAGTGTTAGAGCTAAAATTAGCATGTTTAAAGTGATTTTCATGCTTCCAGGGGCTCGGGAAGTGAATTAAATACTATTTGGAGGCATTTAATGTTCAATCAAAAACAGCTGATTTTTGACAAAAGAGATAACACCCCCCCATTACGTCATGCTTCAGAAATGTGGAAAATGGTCCGTTTTCAAATGTTTTATTTTTGAACGTCAGTTCACATTTGTAGGTGGATCATCAGTGTTATAACTAAAATTAGCATGTTTAAAGTGATTTTCATGCTTCCAGGGGCCCTAAACACAAGATTTATGGAATGGTTAAAAGTGCGCGAAAATGGCCAATTTACTCACTCTGAGTTCTCAAAAAGGGTTTCTTCACCCCGGGAAGTTAATTAAATACCATTTGGAGGCATTTAATGTTCGAGCAAAAACGGCTGATTTTCGACAAAAGAGATAACACCCCCCCATTACGTCATGCTTCAGAAATGTGGAAAATGGTCCATTTTCAAATGTTTTATTTTTGAACGTCAGTTCACATTTGTAGGTGGATCATCAGTGTTAGAGCTAAAATTAGCATGTTTAAAGTGATTTTCATGCTTCCAGGGGCTCGGGAAGTGAATTAAATACTATTTGGAGGCATTTAATGTTCAAGCAAAAACAGCTGATTTTTGACAAAAGAGATAACACCCACCCATTACGTCATGCTTCAGAAATGTGGAAAATGGTCCGTTTTCAAATGTTTTATTTTTGAACGTCAGTTCACATTTGTAGGTGGATCATCAGTGTTAGAGCTAAAATTAGCATGTTTAAAGTGATTTTCATGCTTCCAGGGGCCCTAAACACAAGATTTATGGAATGGTTAAAAGTGCGCGAAAATGGCCAATTTACTCACTCTGAGTTCTCAAAAAGGGTTTCTTCACCCCGGGAAGTTAATTAAATACCATTTGGAGGCATTTAATGTTCGAGCAAAAACGGCTGATTTTTGACAAAAGAGATAACACCCCCCCATTACGTCATGCTTCAGAAATGTGGAAAATGGTCCGTTTTCAAATGTTTTATTTTTGAACGTCAGTTCACATTTGTAGGTGGATCATCAGTGTTAGAGCTAAAATTAGCATGTTTAAAGTGATTTTCATGCTTCCAGGGGCCCTAAACACAAGATTTATGGAATGGTTAAAAGTGCATGAAAATGGCCAATTTACTCACTCTGAGTTCTCAAAAAGGGTTTCTTCACCCCGGGAAGTTGATTAAATACCATTTGGAGGCATTTAATGTTCGAGCAAAAACGGCTGATTTTCGACAAAAGAGATAACACCCCCCCATTACGCCATGCTTCAGAAATGTGGAAAATGGTCCGTTTTCAAATGTTTTATTTTTGAACGTCAGTTCACATTTGTAGGTGGATCATCAGTGTTAGAGCTAAAATTAGCATGTTTAAGTGATTTTCATGCTTCCAGGGGCTCGGGAAGTGAATTAAATACTATTTGGAGGCATTTAATGTTCACTCAAAAACAGCTGATTTTTGACAAAAGAGATAACACCCCCCATTACGTCATGCTTCAGAAATGTGGAAAATGGTCCGTTTTCAAATGTTTTATTTTTGAACGTCAGTTCACATTTGTAGGTGGATCATCAGTGTTAGAGCTAAAATTAGCATGTTTAAAGTGATTTTCATGCTTCCAGGGGCCCTAAACACAAGATTTATGGAATGGTTAAAAGTGCATGAAAATGGCCAATTTACTCACTCTGAGTTCTCAAAAAGGGTTTCTTCACCCCGGGAAGTTGATTAAATACCATTTGGAGGCATTTAATGTTCGAGCAAAAACGGCTGATTTTCGACAAAAGAGATAACACCCCCCCATTACGCCATGCTTCAGAAATGTGGAAAATGGTCCGTTTTCAAATGTTTTATTTTTGAACGTCAGTTCACATTTGTAGGTGGATCATCAGTGTTAGAGCTAAAATTAGCATGTTTAAGTGATTTTCATGCTTCCAGGGGCTCGGGAAGTGAATTAAATACTATTTGGAGGCATTTAATGTTCACTCAAAAACAGCTGATTTTTGACAAAAGAGATAACACCCCCCATTACGTCATGCTTCAGAAATGTGGAAAATGGTCCGTTTTCAAATGTTTTATTTTTGAACGTCAGTTCACATTTGTAGGTGGATCATCAGTGTTAGAGCTAAAATTAGCATGTTTAAAGTGATTTTCATGCTTCCAGGGGCCCTAAACACAAGATTTATGGAATGAATAAAAGTGCGCGAAAATGGCCAATTTACTCACTCTGAGTTCTCAAAAAGGGTTTCTTCACCCCGGGAAGTTAATTAAATACCATTTGGAGGCATTTAATGTTCGAGCAAAAACGGCTGATTTTCGACAAAAGAGATAACACCCCCCATTACGTCATGCTTCAGAAATGTGGAAAATGGTCCGTTTTCAAATGTTTTATTTTTGAACGTCAGTTCACATTTGTAGGTGGATCATCAGTGTTAGAGCTAAAATTAGCATGTTTAAAGTGATTTTCATGCTTCCAGGGGCTCGGGAAGTGAATTAAATACTATTTGGAGGCATTTAATGTTCAATCAAAAACAGCTGATTTTTGACAAAAGAGATAACACCCCCCCATTACGTCATGCTTCAGAAATGTGGAAAATGGTCCATTTTCAAATGTTTTATTTTTGAACGTCAGTTCACATTTGTAGGTGGATCATCAGTGTTAGAGCTAAAATTAGCATGTTTAAAGTGATTTTCATGCTTCCAGGGGCCCTAAACACAAGATTTATGGAATGGTTAAAAGTGCATGAAAATGGCCAATTTATTCACTCTGAGTTCTCAAAAAGGGTTTCTTCACCCGGGAAGTTAATTAAATACCATTTGGAGGCATTTAATGTTCGAGCAAAAACGGCTGATTTTCGACAAAAGAGATAACACCCCCCCATTACGTCATGCTTCAGAAATGTGGAAAATGGTCCGTTTTCAAATGTTTTATTTTTGAACGTCAGTTCATATTTGTAGGTGGATCATCAGTGTTAAAGCTAAAATTAGCTTGTTTAAAGTGATTTTCATGCTTCCAGGGGCTCGGGAAGTGAATTAAATACTATTTGGAGGCATTCAATGTTCAATCAAAACCAGCTGATTTTTGACAAAAGAGATAACACCCCCCCCATTACGTCATGCTTCAGAAATGTGGAAAATGGTCCGTTATCAAATGTTTTATTTTTGAACGTCAGTTCACATTTGTAGGTGGATCATCAGTGTTAGAGCTAAAATTAGCATGTTTAAAGTGATTTTCATGCTTCCAGGGGCCCTAAACACAAGATTTATGGAATGGTTAAAAGTGCATGAAAATGGCCAATTTACTCACTCTGAGTTCTCAAAAAGGGTTTCTTCACCCCGGGAAGTTAATTAAATACCATTTGGAGGCATTTAATGTTCGAGCAAAAACGGCTGATTTTCGACAAAAGAGATAACACCCCCCCCATTACGTCATGCTTCAGGAATGTGGAAAATGGTCCGTTTTCAAATGTTTTATTTTTGAACGTCAGTTCACATTTGTAGGTGGATCATCAGTGTTAGAGCTAAAATTAGCATGTTTAAAGTGATTTTCATGCTTCCAGGGGCTCGGGAAGTGAATTAAATACTATTTGGAGGCATTTAATGTTCAATCAAAAACAGCTGATTTTTGACAAAAGAGATAACACCCCCCCATTACGTCATGCTTCAGAAATGTGGAAAATGGTCCGTTTTCAAATGTTTTATTTTTGAACGTCAGTTCACATTTGTAGGTGGATCATCAGTGTTATAACTAAAATTAGCATGTTTAAAGTGATTTTCATGCTTCCAGGGGCCCTAAACACAAGATTTATGGAATGGTTAAAAGTGCGCGAAAATGGCCAATTTACTCACTCTGAGTTCTCAAAAAGGGTTTCTTCACCCCGGGAAGTTAATTAAATACCATTTGGAGGCATTTAATGTTCGAGCAAAAACGGCTGATTTTCGACAAAAGAGATAACACCCCCCCATTACGTCATGCTTCAGAAATGTGGAAAATGGTCCATTTTCAAATGTTTTATTTTTGAACGTCAGTTCACATTTGTAGGTGGATCATCAGTGTTAGAGCTAAAATTAGCATGTTTAAAGTGATTTTCATGCTTCCAGGGGCTCGGGAAGTGAATTAAATACTATTTGGAGGCATTTAATGTTCAAGCAAAAACAGCTGATTTTTGACAAAAGAGATAACACCCACCCATTACGTCATGCTTCAGAAATGTGGAAAATGGTCCGTTTTCAAATGTTTTATTTTTGAACGTCAGTTCACATTTGTAGGTGGATCATCAGTGTTAGAGCTAAAATTAGCATGTTTAAAGTGATTTTCATGCTTCCAGGGGCCCTAAACACAAGATTTATGGAATGGTTAAAAGTGCGCGAAAATGGCCAATTTACTCACTCTGAGTTCTCAAAAAGGGTTTCTTCACCCCGGGAAGTTAATTAAATACCATTTGGAGGCATTTAATGTTCGAGCAAAAACGGCTGATTTTTGACAAAAGAGATAACACCCCCCCATTACGTCATGCTTCAGAAATGTGGAAAATGGTCCGTTTTCAAATGTTTTATTTTTGAACGTCAGTTCACATTTGTAGGTGGATCATCAGTGTTAGAGCTAAAATTAGCATGTTTAAAGTGATTTTCATGCTTCCAGGGGCCCTAAACACAAGATTTATGGAATGGTTAAAAGTGCATGAAAATGGCCAATTTACTCACTCTGAGTTCTCAAAAAGGGTTTCTTCACCCCGGGAAGTTGATTAAATACCATTTGGAGGCATTTAATGTTCGAGCAAAAACGGCTGATTTTCGACAAAAGAGATAACACCCCCCCATTACGCCATGCTTCAGAAATGTGGAAAATGGTCCGTTTTCAAATGTTTTATTTTTGAACGTCAGTTCACATTTGTAGGTGGATCATCAGTGTTAGAGCTAAAATTAGCATGTTTAAGTGATTTTCATGCTTCCAGGGGCTCGGGAAGTGAATTAAATACTATTTGGAGGCATTTAATGTTCACTCAAAAACAGCTGATTTTTGACAAAAGAGATAACACCCCCCATTACGTCATGCTTCAGAAATGTGGAAAATGGTCCGTTTTCAAATGTTTTATTTTTGAACGTCAGTTCACATTTGTAGGTGGATCATCAGTGTTAGAGCTAAAATTAGCATGTTTAAAGTGATTTTCATGCTTCCAGGGGCTCGGGAAGTGAATTAAATACTATTTGGAGGCATTTAATGTTCAATCAAAAACAGCTGATTTTTGACAAAAGAGATAACACCCCCCCATTACGTCATGCTTCAGAAATGTGGAAAATGGTCCGTTTTCAAATGTTTTATTTTTGAACGTCAGTTCACATTTGTAGGTGGATCATCAGTGTTATAGCTAAAATTAGCATGTTTAAAGTGATTTTCATGCTTCCAGGGGCCCTAAACACAAGATTTATGGAATGGTTAAAAGTGCGCGAAAATGGCCAATTTACTCACTCTGAGTTCTCAAAAAGGGTTTCTTCACCCCGGGAAGTTAATTAAATACCATTTGGAGGCATTTAATGTTCGAGCAAAAACGGCTGATTTTCGACAAAAGAGATAACACCCCCCCATTACGTCATGCTTCAGAAATGTGGAAAATGGTCCATTTTCAAATGTTTTATTTTTGAACGTCAGTTCACATTTGTAGGTGGATCATCAGTGTTAGAGCTAAAATTAGCATGTTTAAAGTGATTTTCATGCTTCCAGGGGCTCGGGAAGTGAATTAAATACTATTTGGAGGCATTTAATGTTCAAGCAAAAACAGCTGATTTTTGACAAAAGAGATAACACCCCCCCATTACGTCATGCTTCAGAAATGTGGAAAATGGTCCGTTTTCAAATGTTTTATTTTTGAACGTCAGTTCACATTTGTAGGTGGATCATCAGTGTTAGAGCTAAAATTAGCATGTTTAAAGTGATTTTCATGCTTCCAGGGGCCCTAAACACAAGATTTATGGAATGGTTAAAAGTGCGCGAAAATGGCCAATTTACTCACTCTGAGTTCTCAAAAAGGGTTTCTTCACCCCGGGAAGTTAATTAAATACCATTTGGAGGCATTTAATGTTCGAGCAAAAACGGCTGATTTTTGACAAAAGAGATAACACCCCCCCATTACGTCATGCTTCAGAAATGTGGAAAATGGTCCGTTTTCAAATGTTTTATTTTTGAACGTCAGTTCACATTTGTAGGTGGATCATCAGTGTTAGAGCTAAAATTAGCATGTTTAAAGTGATTTTCATGCTTCCAGGGGCCCTAAACACAAGATTTATGGAATCGTTAAAAGTGCATGAAAATGGCCAATTTACTCACTCTGAGTTCTCAAAAAGGGTTTCTTCACCCCGGGAAGTTAATTGAATACCATTTGGAGGCATTTAATGTTCGAGCAAAAACGGCTGATTTTCGACAAAAGAGATAACACCCCCCCATTACGTCATGCTTCAGGAATGTGGAAAATGGTCCGTTTTCAAATGTTTTATTTTTGAACATCAGTTCACATTTGTAGGTGGATCATCAGTGTTAGAGCTAAAATTAGCATGTTTAAAGTGATTTTCATGCTTCCAGGGGCTCGGGAAGTGAATTAAATACTATTTGGAGGCATTTAATGTTCAATCAAAAACAGCTGATTTTTGACAAAAGAGATAACACCCCCCCCATTACGTCATGCTTCAGAAATGTGGAAAATGGTCCGTTTTCAAATGTTTTATTTTTGAACGTCAGTTCACATTTGTAGGTGGATCATCAGTGTTAGAGCTAAAATTAGCATGTTTAAAGTGATTTTCATGCTTCCAGGGGCTCGGGAAGTGAATTAAATACTATTTGGAGGCATTTAATGTTCAAGCAAAAACAGCTGATTTTTGACAAAAGAGATAACACCCCCCCATTACGTCATGCTTCAGAAATGTGGAAAATGGTCCGTTTTCAAATGTTTTATTTTTGAACGTCAGTTCACATTTGTAGGTGGATCATCAGTGTTAGAGCTAAAATTAGCATGTTTAAAGTGATTTTCATGCTTCCAGGGGCCCTAAACACAAGATTTATGGAATGGTTAAAAGTGCGCGAAAATGGCCAATTTACTCACTCTGAGTTCTCAAAAAGGGTTTCTTCACCCCGGGAAGTTAATTAAATACCATTTGGAGGCATTTAATGTTCGAGCAAAAACGGCTGATTTTTGACAAAAGAGATAACACCCCCCCATTACGTCATGCTTCAGAAATGTGGAAAATGGTCCGTTTTCAAATGTTTTATTTTTGAACGTCAGTTCACATTTGTAGGTGGATCATCAGTGTTAGAGCTAAAATTAGCATGTTTAAAGTGATTTTCATGCTTCCAGGGGCCCTAAACACAAGATTTATGGAATGGTTAAAAGTGCATGAAAATGGCCAATTTACTCACTCTGAGTTCTCAAAAAGGGTTTCTTCACCCCGGGAAGTTAATTAAATACCATTTGGAGGCATTTAATGTTCGAGCAAAAACGGCTGATTTTCGACAAAAGAGATAACACCCCCCCATTACGTCATGCTTCAGAAATGTGGAAAATGGTCCGTTTTCAAATGTTTTATTTTTGAACGTCAGTTCACATTTGTAGGTGGATCATCAGTGTTAGAGCTAAAATTAGCATGTTTAAAGTGATTTTCATGCTTCCAGGGGCCCTAAACACAAGATTTATGGAATGGTTAAAAGTCCATGAAAATGGCCAATTTACTCACTCTGAGTTCTCAAAAAGGGTTTCTTCACCCGGGAAGTTAATTAAATACCATTTGGAGGCATTTAATGTTCGAGCAAAAACGGCTGATTTTCGACAAAAGAGATAACACCCCCCATTACGTCATGCTTCAGAAATGTGGAAAATGGTCCGTTTTCAAATGTTTTATTTTTGAACGTCAGTTCACATTTGTAGGTGGATCATCAGTGTTAGAGCTAAAATTAGCATGTTTAAAGTGATTTTCATGCTTCCAGGGGCTCGGGAAGTGAATTAAATACTATTTGGAGGCATTTAATGTTCAATCAAAAACAGCTGATTTTTGACAAAAGAGATAACACCCCCCATTACGTCATGCTTCAGAAATGTGGAAAATGGTCCGTTTTCAAATGTTTTATTTTTGAACGTCAGTTCATATTTGTAGGTGGATCATCAGTGTTAAAGCTAAAATTAGCTTGTTTAAAGTGATTTTCATGCTTCCAGGGGCTCGGGAAGTGAATTAAATACTATTTGGAGGCATTCAATGTTCAATCAAAACAGCTGATTTTTGACAAAAGAGATAACACCCCCCCCCATTACGTCATGCTTCAGAAATGTGGAAAATGGTCCGTTATCAAATGTTTTATTTTTGAACGTCAGTTCACATTTGTAGGTGGATCATCAGTGTTAGAGCTAAAATTAGCATGTTTAAAGTGATTTTCATGCTTCCAGGGGCCCTAAACACAAGATTTATGGAATGGTTAAAAGTGCATGAAAATGGCCAATTTACTCACTCTGAGTTCTCAAAAAGGGTTTCTTCACCCCGGGAAGTTAATTAAATACCATTTGGAGGCATTTAATGTTCGAGCAAAAACGGCTGATTTTCGACAAAAGAGATAACACCCCCCCCATTACGTCATGCTTCAGGAATGTGGAAAATGGTCCGTTTTCAAATGTTTTATTTTTGAACGTCAGTTCACATTTGTAGGTGGATCATCAGTGTTAGAGCTAAAATTAGCATGTTTAAAGTGATTTTCATGCTTCCAGGGGCTCGGGAAGTGAATTAAATACTATTTGGAGGCATTTAATGTTCAATCAAAAACAGCTGATTTTTGACAAAAGAGATAACACCCCCCCATTACGTCATGCTTCAGAAATGTGGAAAATGGTCCGTTTTCAAATGTTTTATTTTTGAACGTCAGTTCACATTTGTAGGTGGATCATCAGTGTTAGAGCTAAAATTAGCATGTTTAAAGTGATTTTCATGCTTCCAGGGGCCCTAAACACAAGATTTATGGAATGGTTAAAAGTGCGCGAAAATGGCCAATTTACTCACTCTGAGTTCTCAAAAAGGGTTTCTTCACCCCGGGAAGTTAATTAAATACGATTTGGAGGCATTTAATGTTCGAGCAAAAACGGCTGATTTTCGACAAAAGAGATAACACCCCCCCATTACGTCATGCTTCAGAAATGTGGAAAATGGTCCGTTTTCAAATGTTTTATTTTTGAACGTCAGTTCACATTTGTAGGTGGATCATCAGTGTTAGAGCTAAAATTAGCATGTTTAAAG